>NC_069505.1:180964584-181234584 GCF_027579735.1 Bombina bombina
TATTTACTTGTCTTGAATACTTCTCGATCCCTTAAATTGTATAACCAAGAAGCAGCTAGATTTCCCTGACATGATCTTCCTGTAGAAAAAAATAGCCTGTTTTTATTTTGTTTTACCTACTTCCCAATGTAGAGAATTTATGTTAACATTTTTTTTAAGAAAAAAGCAAATTTGTAACTTTAATGTTGTTTTATCAAAATATTTATAATATTTAGTAACACTGTGTTCCTTTAATACTATGATGTGCTTCTATACATAGATTTTCACTAATTAGCTGAAATTACTCTAACATTTTGCATAAAAGTTCTGCTTTGTCTCTGAGCCTTTGTAAATGCAAATCAATTTCAGTTCCCTTGTTGTAAATTATGTATTATTTTGAATGTTTCCTATTATTATTATCAAATGTCTGTCCGACATGATCCGATCAGCGGATCAGGTCCGACAGACTGTAAGGATTCCAGTCCTGCTTTTACTTTTTGCCTCAACTCACCTTCCTCACCTGTACTTAAGGCATCACCCCGCCCCAAACAAGTGCTTAGTTGTTGAGTATTGTTTGCTGAAACCAGTGCTCTCTTTCTTATAAGCTATATACTTATCAAAAGAAGATTTACTTCTACTACTTTAACATTTGGATTTACAAATACCAGCTGCAGTTTGGTCACAAAGGGACTAATAACAACTAGTCTCATTCATCCTGAAGATTGCTATTCCAAGAAGTATTAAGTTATTCAACTCCACATCTCTACAGGAATTGCTATCTAATTTCCAACAGGAGGATTCTACCAACTACTACTACGGTATTTGTATCAAAACTAATTTACCTTGGATGCCTTAAGTAACGGCTAATTACAAATTTCATGTTTCCTTTTGAACTTATGTAAATTGACTTTGTCTCTCAGAAATTACTTTGATTGCAACGTATGTTTTATTTAATTCTATGAACTTCCTTTGATACATTCTCATACCGGACAGTAACGGACTTTATGTGACGTCACACAGCTTCATACATCTCAGTGTGCCATACAGTTCCTTACAACTCAGCGTGTCTCACAGCACCAATTGCAATCACTAGTCTGTGTTCAGATAACCACGCTGCAAGCATTACTCTGTGTGCTGTGTCTCGCAGCAGGTCACGCCCCTGTCAGCAGCTGCAGTCTGTGTGTCTCACATCTCTCATGCCTCAGTGCTTACTACAATGAACACTATCTCTCACATTTGGGTTTGAGCACAATTATTGTCAAAAGTTGTTATTAATAATAATACTTATTTTCAGCCTCTAAATATTTATATGGTATAACGATATTATATAACCATATAAAGACTTACTGCCATTACTTATAAAAATCACTCTGAATAAAACAGTCTATGCTGATATAATAGCCTGTACTTCAGTTGTGAAACAAAAATAATTTATTTAGACTCTGCAGTTGTGATTCAAATAACCAAGGAACCTGATATAACAACTAAGCCATAAAATATGGATCCAGCAGAGCTTCCTCAAATTGTTTATAATTTAACACAAAGAGTTGACCAACTTAGTCAAGCCTTTAGAGAGTTACAATTAGAAAATGAAACTTTAAGAAATGTAATAAAAGACACTGTCTCTATTAAACAGAGCCTTCCTGACAATCTGTCAGAACCATTTATTGCACCTCCAGATTTTTTCAATGGAGATAGGAATTTATACCGTCAATTCAAAAATGCTTGTCTGCTTAATTTCACCCTTAAACCTAAAACATACCCAAATGATAGGGTTAAAGTCCTTACAATGATAAGCTATTTAAGAGGTGAACCTCGCATTTGGGCAGACACTCTCTTTGAGACAAATAATGCTGTTCTTTCATCTTTTTCATCTTTTCTGGATATCATGGATGAATTATACTATGATTCTAACCTACAGTATACTGCTGAGAAAAAGATGAGGAACTTAAAACAAGGTACCAAACCTGTTGAATGTTACATAACAGAATTCAAGCAATATTCTATTGACTCTCAGTGGAACGCCATTGCTTTAAAAAACCAGTTCAGGCTTGGACTCTCTGACGCAGTAAAAGATGAATTAGCCCGAACTGAGTTACCTGAAACATTGGAAGGCCTTATGAAGCTCAGCAGGCAAATTGATAGGAGATTACGTGAAAGAAGATTTGAACGTCAATACCCTGAAATTGTTTATAAGAAGGATAAGGTTCTAAACCATCCCACTTCTAACAGTCCTCATACTGGTTCAACTGGTGCTGAAGCTATGGATATAAGTTTTTTTAGAGGACCTCTAACTCCTGAAGAACGTATCAGAAGGAAGACTAGAGGCCTCTGCATGTATTGCGCATCCTCATCTCATACTCTAAAGGATTGCCCATCTTTGCCACAGAACAAGAAGAGTAAGTACCATACCAATCTTTCTCTCCAGTCAAAGCATAACAACCCTCTTCATTGTTCTTTACTTCTTTCTCTACAGTGGGCAAATAAGCAACTGACCATTCCAGCCATCTTGGATACAGGAGCACAAGGAAACTACATTGACAGTTCTCTGGTTTCTAAAAATAAAATACCATTGATAAAAAAGTTGTCTCCTATTTTCCTTCGTGTGGTTGATGGCTCTGAGATATCATCAGGGCCAATTACACATCACACCATCCCGCTCTCTGTCACTACATTAAAAACACATCATGAACATCTCACTTTTGATGTAATAACTTTTCCATTATTCCCAATAGTACTTGGGCTAGCTTGGTTACAGCTACACGAACCTGATATTAATTGGAAATCCTTAAAAGTTCAATTAAATTCTGATTTCTGTCAACAGACTTGCCATAGAACCTTTTTTCACAGTTTATCCTCCACATCAGAAACTCTGATACCAGAAATGTACAAGCAGTTCTCTGAAGTCTTCAGTAAGAAGGAAGCAGATACCCTTCCCCCACACAGAATCTACGACTGCCCTATTGAACTGAAACCTGGAACCACGCCACCTATTGGACATTTATACCCACTTTGTCAACCGGAACTGGATCATCTAAAAACTTACCTAGATGAAAATCTAAAGAAAGGGTTTATCCGTCCTTCGGTTTCTCCTGCTGGTGCAGGAATGTTCTTTGTGCGGAACAAAGACCAATCTCTTCGGCCTATCATTGACTTCAGACAATTGAACAAAATAACCATAAAAAAACGATACCCTCTCCCCCTCATTCCTGAACTCATAGAAAGACTCAGGCATGCTCAGATTTTTACTAAATTAGATTTGAGAGGGGCGTACAATTTAGTGCGTATCCGTGAGGGGGATGAGTGGCTTACCGCTTTTAGAACTAGGTACGGGTTGTTTGAATATCTAGTTATGCCTTTCGGCTTAACTAACGCACCCGCAACTTTCCAGTTCTTTATTAATGACATTTTCCATGATCTCCTTGACACATGTGTTGTTGTCTACCTAGATGACATTTTAATCTATTCCACAAATCTAGAAGAACATATCAAACATGTTAGTTGGGTTTTAGCAAGACTCCAAGTCCATCGGCTATACGCCAAATTGGAAAAATGTATTTTCCACACCAACAAAATAGAGTTCCTGGGTTACTCCATCAGCCCAAATGGGATTCAAATGCAAGATAACAAAGTGGAAGCAGTAAAATCATGGCCCACACCTTCAACACGGAAAGAACTACAAAAGTTTCTTGGTTTCAGTAACTATTACAGAAAGTTCATTCGCAATTTTTCTAAAATTGCAAAACCTCTGACTAAATTAACTAGTGCTAATTGCTCTTTCCAGTGGACTAAAGAACAGGATGATGCGTTCAACTTCCTAAAGAATTCCTTTTCATCTGCCCCCATTCTGAAATATCCTGATCCAAACCTTCAATATACCCTAGAGGTGGATTCTTCAGATTATGCTCTTGGCGCTGTCCTCTCCCAAAGACAGTCTCCTACAGAACCACTACACCCAGTTGGGTTCTATTCAAAAATTATGACTCCAGCAGAGATCAATTATTCCATTGGGGACAAGGAACTTCTAGCCATTAAAAGAGCCTTCGAATTCTGGAGACATCTCCTTGAAGGTACCTCCCTACCTATAGTGATTTATACGGATCACCGGAATTTGGAATATCTACAAAATAATAAAACTTTATCTGGACGTCAAGTGAGATGGAGTCTCTACTTTAGTCGTTTCAATTTCCAAATCATGTACAGGCCGGGTTCAAAAAATGGGAAGGCAGATGCACTCTCTCGACGAGATCCAAGACCTATACAGGAAGACTCTCCTACTAGCATTCTTCCCCCTACTCGATTCCTTGCTATCCTATCTCAACAGGATAAGGAATACCAATCTGATCTTTCTTCAGAAGACCAAACCCTACTAGATAGCCTAACCCTCCAGGATGGTTTTTACTTCCATGGTTCTAAACTTTATATTCCAGAACGTTTCAGACAGAAAATAATCAAAGATCATCATGACCCTCCACTAATTGGTCATCCAGGAATCAAACGTACACATGAGCTCATCTCCAGAAGTTACTGGTGGCCATCGATGAAAACCAGTATAAAGGAATATATACAACATTGTACAACCTGTACAGTATCAAAACCAGAAAGGAGACCTCCCTATGGCTATTTAATTCCTTTGGAAGTACCGGAATCTCCTTGGTCTCATTTGGGAATGGATTTTATAGTTGATCTACCACCTAGTTCTGGACAAACCACCATTTTAGTTGTTACCGATCATTTTACTAAAATGGCACATTTTATTCCTTTTCATAAGTTACCCACTTCCATTGAAACAGCATATTTATTTCTAAACCACATTGTACGATACCACGGGTTACCATCCATTTTAACTACTGATAGAGGAACCCAATTCACCTCACGCTTCTGGAAAGCACTCACTAAAGCACTCCAAATCGATCAAAGGTTAAGCACAGCCTTCCACCCTCAGACTAATGGCCAAACTGAGAGACTCAATCAGTGGCTTGAGCAATATCTACGTTGCTATTGCTCATATCATCAAAATAAATGGACTTCCTTTCTCTCCATGGCTGAATTTGCCTATAACAATACCATTAACAGCACTACAAATTACTCTCCCTTTTTCACCAATTATGGTTTTAATCCAAGATTCACTATCCAAACGACTTCTACACATGACTCACCATCTGTTGATGTGCTAACACAAAACATAGCTGAAAATTTCCTACATTTACGAGATAACATCAAACAAGCTCAGGCTTCTCAGAAGAAATTTTATGATTTACGTCGTAGAGCTTCTCCGAAATATTCTATAGGGGACTATGTTTGGTTATCTTCCAAAAACATTAAAATGCACTTACCAAGTAAAAAATTGGCTGGGTTGTTCCTTGGCCCATTCAAAATTCTACACATCATCAATGAAAATGCCGTCAGGCTTGATCTACCTGATTCTTTACCCATCCACCCAACTTTCCATGTATCATTATTGAAACCCTACTTGGGAGATAAACCTGATGTACCTCTTCTACCCCCTTCTCCTATTCAATTGGGCACTGATGTCTATGAAGTTTATGATCTTTTGGACTCAAGATTTTATAATGGGGAATTACAGTATCTGGTCCGATGGAAAGGGTTCGCCCCAGAGGATGATACTTGGGAACCTCATGCACACATTAATGCTCCAAAGCTTATTGCTCGTTTTCATAGACGATATCCAAACAGACCTAAATTCCAACCCGTGGTCGGCTTGCTTGAGGGGGGGGATCTGTAAGGATTCCAGTCCTGCTTTTACTTTTTGCCTCAACTCACCTTCCTCACCTGTACTTAAGGCATCACCCCGCCCCAAACAAGTGCTTAGTTGTTGAGTATTGTTTGCTGAAACCAGTGCTCTCTTTCTTATAAGCTATATACTTATCAAAAGAAGATTTACTTCTACTACTTTAACATTTGGATTTACAAATACCAGCTGCAGTTTGGTCACAAAGGGACTAATAACAACTAGTCTCATTCATCCTGAAGATTGCTATTCCAAGAAGTATTAAGTTATTCAACTCCACATCTCTACAGGAATTGCTATCTAATTTCCAACAGGAGGATTCTACCAACTACTACTACGGTATTTGTATCAAAACTAATTTACCTTGGATGCCTTAAGTAACGGCTAATTACAAATTTCATGTTTCCTTTTGAACTTATGTAAATTGACTTTGTCTCTCAGAAATTACTTTGATTGCAACGTATGTTTTATTTAATTCTATGAACTTCCTTTGATACATTCTCATACCGGACAGTAACGGACTTTATGTGACGTCACACAGCTTCATACATCTCAGTGTGCCATACAGTTCCTTACAACTCAGCGTGTCTCACAGCACCAATTGCAATCACTAGTCGGTGTTCAGATAACCACGCTGCAAGCATTACTCTGTGTGCTGTGTCTCGCAGCAGGTCACGCCCCTGTCAGCAGCTGCAGTCTGTGTGTCTCACATCTCTCATGCCTCAGTGCTTACTACAATGAACACTATCTCTCACATTTGGGTTTGAGCACAATTATTGTCAAAAGTTGTTATTAATAATAATACTTATTTTCAGCCTCTAAATATTTATATGGTATAACGATATTATATAACCATATAAAGACTTACTGCCATTACTTATAAAAATCACTCTGAATAAAACAGTCTATGCTGATATAATAGCCTGTACTTCAGTTGTGAAACAAAAATAATTTATTTAGACTCTGCAGTTGTGATTCAAATAACCAAGAAACCTGATACAGACATCGCTGAATGCGGACAGCATACGCTCTCTGCATTCAGCATTGCACCAGCAGTTCTTGTGAACTGCTGGTGCAATGCCGCCCCCTGCAGATTCGTGGCTGCAAGGGGTGTCAATCAACCTAATCGTATTGAATCGGGTTGATTTCTGGAGATCTTTGTCCGCCTCCTCAGAGCAGGCGGACAAGTTATGGAGCAGTGGTCTTTAGACCGCTGCTTCATAACTTGTGTTTCTGGCGAGCCTGAAGTCTCGCCAGAAACACGGGGCTTCAAGCTCCATACGGAGCTTAATAAATATGCCCCTATGAGTTAACTATAGCCCTGCAGGGATTTCAAAATGACTTCCTAAATAATATTAGCGTATTTGTACATCTGCATGAGTTTGTCTCTGTTATGTTGTTTTGTTTGTTTTGGTTTTGTTTTAACCAATCCCATACTAGTTGTTGGTATCCTTTACAAAGTCTAAAAAATTAAATCCTGCAGCCAGTACAAATCAGATAGCTGTTATCAGAACATAGTATATTACAATTGCTGGTAAATGTAACCACCAATCAGCACGCACAACCCAGGGTGCTGAGCCAAAAATGGGCCAGCTCAAAAGCTTACATTCCTGCTTTTTTCAAATAAAGACACCAAGACAATGAAGAGAAAATTATAATAGGATAATAGAATTGCTGCTCTATCTGACTCATGAATGAAAAAATTGTGTTTCATATCCCTTTAATTTTCATTTTTAATACAATTCCAACATTTAAAATAGTTTAAAATAGTTTAGATATGTCATCTAGTGAAGTAAAGCAGTTCTCAGATAGGCTGTCAGGTGTTGAACATAGAGTTTCAGATACAGAGGACAGAAAATTCTAATGATATTACAATAAAGAATTTAAAAATTTAACAGAAAACATGAAAATGATTTATTTAGAGAATCAATCTAGAAGGAAAAAACGCAGACTGATAGATCTTCCAGAAGTAGTTATACGTTAATGCAATTTGTGTCTGAACATTTATAAAGAATATTACACATCCAAGATTAAAAGATTCCCATTTAGATTAAATGAGTTTAAAGAACAGAGACTAAATATAGATATTATCTAAACATACAAAAGAAATGCGCTGAGAGAGACTGGTTTAGTTTTGTAGTGTTTTTCTGCGTCCTCTGTGGTGGTGTGGATTTTTGGTATAAAAGATATAATACAGCAGCGTGTTAACAACCAGACCATGATCATGAAATTTATTGGTTTTCTAGATAAATATAGAACCCTGGAAGACTTTTGAAAAATAAGAGATTTAGGGGGTAGATTTACCAAGCAGCGGATGCTGCAATCTACCCCCGAAGTTTCCGGCTCGCTGGAAATGTAAGTTAAGAAGCGGCAGTCATAAGACTGCTGCTCCTTAACTCGTCCGCCATCTCTGAGGTGACGGATTGCAATCATCCTGAACTGATCCGATCGGTATGATTGACACCACCTGCTAGCGGCCGATTGGCCTGGAATGTGCAGGTGGCAGCATTGCACAAGCATTTCACAAGAAATGTTTGTGCAATGATAAATGCAGACAATTTATGCTGTCAGCATTTAGCAATGTCGGGCGGACATGATTCACTGTAACTGTGATTGGCTATAGGCAGTATTTAAGGGCATTGTAAGTTACTAGTACTCGCCTATGATTAAGCGCTGAGTTCAGTGTGAAACGCGTCAGGAGAATCACCCTTGTTTTTTCTGCATGTTTTGTATTTTTCTTAAATTTCAATATAACGTTTTTTTAGCCCTTCACCCCATGTGAAGATATTTCTTTCCTTTTATTTATTTTAACATTTTAATGAAAGCATAATGATTAAGATAGTTTATTTTTGCTATTAAAGTAAAGCTAATCTCAAACATTTTAAATATTTAAATACTGATATTGCCTTAAATCAAGAAACTTATCTGTATGACTTTGAATAAAAAAAAAATACTTGGCTAAAGAAATTATATTTACACATTGTTCCGCAATCAAAAGGGGGTAGCAATTTTATTGAAAAAAAATCACTCCAATATAGTATTTTAGCTAAAGAGCTTGATAATGATGAACATTATATTATTCTAAAAGCAGGGACTGGGGACAATCAAATAACAGATGGACAGGGTTATATACTTGATGTCCCGCCCGTCCAGGATGGCGGCGAGTAAGCAGTGAACTCTTTACGTTTGCTGCCCACATTTAACATTGCACAAATGTTTTCTTGTGCAGTGCCACATCTGCTAGCTCACAAGCAGGGACTGTTAATCACCCCCGAAAGAGTATGTTCCCAGGGGTTTGAACAGCGCCACCTCAGAGTTAAGGTCTTATGACCGCCACTTCTTAACATGTAGCAAGCAGACTCCACCCCGCAAGATCTCCAAAGGAGCTTCCACTGCTTGATAAATGGAGCCCAAACTCTTTGTTACAGTATTTGTAACTTATAATCACCAAATAAATGGGACTGGAATTTTTGGAGTTATATTCAAAATCATTGATGTTATATAAGGATGCCTGTTTGATTGTAGTAGGTGATTTTAATATGGTAATTATATATATTGATAGACTCAATTTCAAGTTGAAATTTAAAAATAATGTAATAATTAAGAAGAAATAATTCAGACTATTTAGATCTTTATTTTAGTTGAAATAAATTTTTATTGTGGGCTACAATCATTGAAAGACAGTACAACCAATGGTTAATCAGATATGACATCTATAATACTCAAAATTACAATTTGTAGAAGCTTACATTCCTTTAGATGCCCCCTGTCCTGTACCACACCGGTACTTGTGGGATAGAAGTGACTGACATTATCTAGCATATCTCTGTATATACGCTTTGCCCATTTTATACATTCTTATAAAGTAATAATAATATATTCCCCATAACATAAAAGAGAGCAAACAAAAAGAAACAAGGGGTACAAGAGAGAAAGAAAAACCTAAAACAGAAAACAGAAAAAAAAAAAAAAAAAAACAACAACAACAACTACAAACTAACTTCATAACTGTGGTACTAGTGGTGAGCATCTTTTTGCTCTGATCATTTTTTGTCTAGGCTCTGATAGTTCCTGTAAAGAGATAACATCTAAGAGTTGAGTCTAGTATACCGAAGAAGGTGTGGTCCCAAACTCCCGCCTTATTTTTAATTAAGAGTACCCTTGTTTGCCTTATATATAATATGGCTTATTGTAGCATGATACATATAGTCTTATTCTTTCTCATTCATTATCCAGTAAAACCATATTTTGGTGAACTGTTCCCTATCACCTTGTATAGAGGCCGATATTTCCGACATAGTATATAAATGCTCTATCTTGCCCATTATCTCCTGCCACTCGGGGGCCCCTATTTTCCAGTGCCTGGCTATACAGATTCTGGTTGCTGTACATAGAATCTTAATAAATGTATTTATGACCTTATTATATTGTGTAAATCTATAGTTCAGGAGTGCATGTGCTGGAGTCAAAGTGATATGCTCTTGGAGTAACCTATTTATAAGTTCCTGGAGTTTTTCCCAAATAATTCTAATTTGGGGGCATGTCCACCACATGTGGAGGTATGTACCCCTTTAGATCTTTATTTTATATACTAAGAGTTAAAGATTTTTGGAGTGTTATAAATACAGAGAAGCTGGAATATACTTGTTTCTCAAAAGCTCATAATTCATTTTTAGAATAGATTTGTTCTGGGTTTCAGACTCAATAATTAATTAATTGCATTGCCTGACCATGCAGCGATTTAAATTAAGATGCATTTAAAAACTAGGGTTCTATCTTAAAATATATTTTCTATCAGCCAGATTACAAGTTTTGCGTTAGGTGCTATGCGGTGCTAATGAGAAGTTTTTTCTCACTGCTCACTTACCTGCAGCGCTGGTATTACGGGTTTTTACAAACCTGGCGTTAAAAGGCAAGAAGTGAGCGTAGAGCAAAATTTTGCTCCATACCGCACTGTTCCAATCAGCCAATAGAATGAAAGCTCAATCCTATTGGCTGATTGGATCAGCCAATAGGATTGAACATCAGCCAATAGGATTTTTTTTACCTTAATTCCGATAGAATTCTATCAGCCAATCGGAATCTAAGGGACACCATCTTGGATGACGTCATTTAAAGGAACCGTCATTCAGTAAGAAGACTCTGGATGAAGAGGATGCTCCGCGTTGGATGTCTTGAAGATGGACACGCTCCGCGTCGGATGGATGAAGACTTCTGCTCGTCTGGAGGACCACTTCGCCTGGCTTGGATGAAGACTTCTCCCGGCTTCGTTGAGGACTTCGGCCCAGTTGGATGAAGACTTCTGCCGCTTCCTTGAGGATGGATGTCCGGTCTTCAGAACTGTAAGTCGATCTTCAGGAGGTTAGTGTTAGGTTTTTTTAAGGGTGTATTGGGTGGGTTTATTTTTTAAGTTAGGGATTTGGGCTGCAATAGAGCTAAATGCCCTTTTAAGGGCAATGCCCAACCAAATGCCCTTTTCAGGGCAATGGGGAGCTTAGGTTTTTTTAGTTAGTATTTTATTTTGGGGGTGGGTTGTGTGGGTGGTGGGTTTTACTGTTGGGGGGGTTGTATGTATTTTTTTTACAGGTAAAAGAGCTGATTACTTTGGGGCAATGCCCCGCAAAAGGCCCTTTTAAGGGCTATTGATAGTTTAGTTTAGGCTAGGGTTTTTTTATTTTGGGGGGATTTTTTTTTATTTTGATAGGGCTATTAGATTAGGTGTAATTAGTTTAAAGATCTGTAATTTGTTTTTTATTTTCTGTAATTTAGTGTTTGTTTTTTTGTAATTTAGCTAATTTAATTTAATTTATTTAATTGTTTTTAATTTAGTTAATTTATTTAATTGTAGTGTAGTGTTAGGTGTTATTGTAACTTAGGTTAGGTTTTATTTTACAGGTACATTTGTATTTGTATTTATTTTAGCTAGGTAGTTATTTATAGTTAATGACTATTTAGTAACTATTCTACCTAGTTAAAATAAATACAAACTTGGATGTAAAATAAAAATAAACCCTAAAATAGCTACAATGTAACTATTAGTTATAAGTATTTAGTTTTCAATAGGAATTATTTAGGTCATAATATTAATATTTATTTAGATTTATTGTAATTATATTTAAGTTAGGGGGTGTTAGGGTTAGGGTTAGACTTAGGTTTAGGGGTTAATACATTTAGTATAATGGCGGCGACGTTGGGGGCGGCAGATTAGGGGTTAATAAGTGTAGGTAGGTTGTGGAAACATTGGGGGCGGCAGATTAGGGGTTAATAAATATAATGTAGGTGTCTGCGATATTGGGGGCAGCAGATTGGGGTTAATAAGTATAATGTAGGTGGCGGCGGTGTCCGGAGCGGCAGATTAGGGGTTAATAAGAATAATGTAGGTGGCGGCGATATTAGGGGCGGCAGATTAGGGGTTAATAATATTTAACTAGTATTTGCGAGGCGGGAGTGCGGTGGTTTAGGGGTTAATATGTTTATTCTAGTGGCGGTGATGCCCGGAGCGGCAGATTATGGGTTGAAAATGTTATTATAGTGTTTGCAATGTGGGAGGGGTTAATAGGTAGTTTATGGGTTAATAGGTAGTTTATGGGTGTTAGTGTACTTTTTAGCACTTTAGTTATGAGTTTTATGCTACGGCGTTGTAGTGTAAAACTCATAACTACTGACTTTAAAATGCGTTACGGATCTTGGAGATAGAGGGTGTACCACTCACTTTTTGGCCTCCCATGACAGACTCGTAATACCGGCGCTATGGAAGTCCCATAGAAAAAAGGGTTTACGAAGTTTACGTAAGTCGTTTTAGGTATAAATTAAATAAATATGCAAAATATGCTGATTATTTATTCAAAAATAGAGAAACATTTTTAAAACAAAAAATTTTTTTGGAAGAAAATTAAATGATCTCAGATAAATTCATTATAATTAAAAAAATAGTAATAAAGCAGCTGGGCCTGATAATCCTTCAGTACAAAATTATTACAGTTTAGGTAATCAAGTTTAACAAAATTATATAATCGCTATATGTATGATGAAAAATACTAAACATGGGAGAAAATTTGGATTCAGCATTTGTTTACAAAACGAATGCCTAATATGGCTGCAGGCCACAGCATTTTGATATTTTTGGAGCCGGATATATTAGGCATTTGTTTTGCAAACAAATGCAGAATCTAAAGTTAATCCCATGCCTAAAAATTAATTTTAGAATATTTTTGAGAATTACCTTATTGTTAAAGGTGGAAAATACCTATTAACAATAGACTAACATATTAAAAAAATGTTGGCAGAATTTAAAGTGTAATAGGAGACATTATTCATTAAGATCAGGCAGGCTTTACGAATGGAAGAACATTGATTAAAAACTTGCGGAAGATTTTCTTAATTTTATTTTATTACAGTGTAAAATTACAAATTAAATAGATTGTGATATTAGAAGATATGGCATTTTTTTATTAGATGCAGTCTGGCTTTAAAGATCACATAGTTAACTTAATTTAATAATTGTATCTGAACCCTATACCATCATTAATAATGAATCTAACTAAACCCCATGTTTTGAATTATATAGAGGTGCACGACTAGGTTGACCCTTATTTCCACTTCTGTTTAGTTTTGCTATAGAACATTTGGTAATAGCTTTAAGTGATTGTTTGGAAGGTATTTAATAAAAAACAGAGAATAAAGTATGATTGTTGAAAATGTATTGATATTTCTATGGAATACAAACATTTTTTAAAATCATAATTCAAAATTTTTATGAATTTATAAAAATGTGGCTCCAGCACCTTTAAAGAAGTTAAAGAAGCAATGACATATTTTCGGATTAAAATTTCTGCTCAACTCGACAAATGGTATGAATTAAATTTCCATCCCTTGATTAGTAAAATTAAAGAAGAGTTAGATTCTTGGGAGGTTTTACCTATATATTTAACTGCCAACATCAACTTGATTAAAATTATCATATTTCCAAGATACCCTACCCTATGCAATATATTCCCTTGCCCTTTTAAAAAAATGTAATCCAAATAAATATATTTTTCAATAATTTTTAAGGGGAATAAAAAAATATATTTCGCTAGGAATCAATTGGGCGTTTCTTCACCTAATGTGGATCTTTATAATTTCTCTAAGTAAATGTATTATATTCTAGCTATTAGATACGGATCATTTCACTTTATTAGATATAGAAACAAACCTTATTAATCCATTCTGCTTGAAAGCAATTTTTAATATAAATATTAATATACAAAATGTTTTTCAATATTTCGAATACAAATTCGTCATTATATTACTGAATTAATTTGACAATACTGTGTAGATTGGGACTGTCACCCGCTACATGGAATAAAAAAGTTATGTAAACAACAATATATTTTCATTAAGACATTTGTATAAAGATTTGTTGAATGTAAATTTGACAGGGGAATTAGTAGATTAGTAAACTCATTACAACTATTGTACAGTATGTGTCAGGTAAATGAGCAATTAATTGTTAAGTTAGGAGGGTAGAAAAAAAGTTATGTATTTAACACCTGAATTACAGTCAAAATGGAATAAAGAAGAGAGAAATTTTAGATGCTTAAAATGTGGTTTATATAAGGCTAATTATCTACATAATTTCTGGTATTTGTAATTTTTGGTATAAAGTTAAATTTTGTTTTAATTATATTGTCAATATAATAGTATTGGCACCATTTATTAAGCTGTGGATGCAGCTTTGGGTCTCAGTGCTTTAGGCTTGCACAAGTGAGCATGAAACGCAAGTTAAGTAGCTTTGGTCCACAGCTACTTAACCTCTCCACCTCCTCAAATGTGGTGGTTAAATTACCCTGATCCAATCTGAAGATTCAGAAGCCAAGGTATGGGCCAGCACTACTGTAAAGGTGCTCGTGTAGACTGGGGTATACTGCCAAACCCCTCCAAGTGCCAATATACATAGATTGTCCACAGCACGTTTTAAGAAAATAAATCTTTATTCAAACATAAAAACAAGTGACGTTTCATGGATTAACCCCTTAGTCATGCTGTACCTGATGATTGACAGCACCTGCTCGCTCGTGATTGGCCTGTAATGCCAGGAGGACAGGTTCCCAGGAGGGAACCTTGCCTGTTCGGCAAATGATAAATGGATTCCTATGTTTGAAGATTTATATTAAAAAAAAATTGTATGTATATGGGGTAGAATATAGATTAGTTTATGTGTTTTTAAACCCTATAATTGCTAAGAATCTGATTTTGAGGAAATTGATAGCAAGAAATATTATAGAAATGTAACAATATAATTAAAAAAAAACTCTTTCTGATAATATATATATATATATATATATATATACTGTATATATTTATATTACTGTTTTTGGCACACCTTTGTTAGAAAGGTATATGTTACTGAAATACTTATCCAAGAAAGACATTGTGGTATTAGCCTTAAAAAAGCAGCGCTGAGAGGTCCCAACGCTGCTTTTTAACGCCCGCTGGTATTACGAGTCCTGCAGGTACAGGTGTACCGCTCACTTTTTTTCCGTGACTCGAACATACCGCAAATCCACTTATGTCAATTGCGTATCCTATCTTTTCAATAGGATTTTCCTAATGCCGGTATTACGAGTCTTGGAAAAAGTGAGCGGTACAGCCTCTCCTGTCAAGACTGTTACCGCATTTAAAAGTCAGTAGTTAAGAGTTTTATGGGCTAACATAAAACTCTTAACTAAAGGGCTAAAAAGTGCACTAACACCCATAAACTACCTATTAACCCCTAAACCGAGCCCCCCCCCTCACATCGCAAACACTTAAATAACATTTTTAACCCCTAATCTGTCGACCGGACATCACCGCCACTTTAATAAATATATTAACCCTTAAACCGCTGCACTTCCGCCTCGCAAACACTTATTATTTTATTTTATTAACCCCTAATCTGCTGTCCCTAACATTGCCGACACCTACCTACATTTATTAACCCCTAATCTGCCGCCCCCAACGTCGCCGCCACTATATTAAATGTATTAACCCCTAAACCTAAGTCTAACCCTAACCCTAACACCCTAATTTAATTATATTGTAGTGTTAGGTGTAATTGTAACTTGGGTTAGGTTTTATTTTACAGGTACTTTTGTACTTAATTTAGCTAGGTAGCTATTAAATAGTTAATAACTATTTAATAACTATTGTACCTAGTTAAAATAAATACAAAGTTGCCTGTAAAATAAAAATAAACCCTAAGCTAGATACAATGTAACTATTAGTTATATTGTAGCTATCTTAGGGTTTATTTTATAGGAAGTATTTAGTTTTAAATAGGAATAATGTAGTTAATAATAGAAATTTTATTTAGATTTATTTAAATTATATTTAAGTTAGGGGGTGTTAGACTTAGATTTAGGGGTTAATAACTTTATTATAGTGGCGGCGACGTTGGGGGCGGCAGATTAGGGGTTAATAAATGTAGGTAGGTTGCAACGACATTGGGGGCGGCAGATTAGGGGTTAATAACTATAATGTAGGTGTCGGCGATGTTGGGGGCGACAGATTAGGGGTTCATAAGTATAATGTAGGTGGCGGCGGTGTCCGGAGCGGCAGATTAGGGGTTAATAAGATTATGCAGGCGGCGACGATGTCGGGGGCGGCAGATTAGGGGTTAATAAGTGTTAGATTAGGGGTGTTTAGACTCGGGGTTCATGTTAGGGTGTAGACATAAAAAGTATTTCCCCATAGGAATCAATGGGGCTGCGTTAGGAGCTGAACGCTGCTTTTTTGCAGGTGCACTGTTAGGGTTTTTTTCAGCCGAATCTGCCCCATTGATTCCTATGGGGAAATCGTGCACGAGCATGTTTAGCCAGCTCACCGCTACCGTAAGCAGTGCTGGTATTGAGCTGAGATGTGGAGCTAAATTTTGCTCTCCGCTCACTTTTCTGCGGCTAACGCCGGGTTTGTAAAAACCCGTAATACCAGCATTGTCTGTAGGTGAGCGGTGAGCATAAACTGCACGTTAGCACAGCAAGCCTTACCGTCAAAAACTCGTAATCTAGCCGTTAGTATTCGTTGTTGAAAGCTAAACCTATGTAGGTTCATATGCTAATTTCTAAGCCCTTAAAGGCTGCCTCTTATCTCAATGCATTTTGACAGTTTTTCACAGCTAGGCAGCGTTAGTTCATGTGTGTTATATAGATAACAACATTGTGCTCACTCCCGTGGAGTTACCTAGGAGTCAACACAGATTGACTAAAATGCAAGTCTGTCAAAATAACTGAGATAAGGGGCAGTCTGCAGAGACTTAGATACAAGGTAATCACAGAGGTAAAAAGTGTATTAATATAACTGTGGTGGTTATGCAAAACTGGGGAATGGGTAATAAAGGCATTATCTATCTTCTTAAACAATACAAAAATTCAAGTAGGCTGCCCATTTAAATGGACAGTAAAATCAAAATTACAGTTTCATGATCGCCTAACCTTTCTAACAGTATAAGTCTTGGGTTTCTGAAAAGAAAAAGAAAAAGCGTCAAATGTGCTTAGCACCCAGGTGAGAAAGTGCTTAGCATTCAAAGGGTTAAACAACTTTCCAATTTACCTCTATTATTTAATTTGCTTCATTCTCTTGGTAACCTTTGTTGAAAAGCATAACTAGGTAGGCTCAGGAGCAGCAATGCATTACTGGAAGCTAGCTGCTGATTTGCAGCTGCACACATATTCCTCTTGTCTCCCATTAGTGAATTGCAGAGGCTTCAACAAAGGATACCAAGAGAATGAAGCACATTTGATAATAGAAGTAAATGGGAACGTTGTTTACATTTGTATTTTCTGTCTGAATCATGAAATAAAAAATGAGTGTTTCATGTTTCTTTAATATTGTGATAACTATTTTATACAACGTACTATTGTATACGAGATAGCTCATAGCTTATGTGATTATATAGAACAAAGGACACTCCTATATTTGTTTTTTTAATTGGAGATGCAATATTATTGCCTAGAGCAAAACAAGGAGAAATGTTTATTTGTGACGCTGAAATCAATCTTATGGTGTTTTTCTTTCAGATATTGATGAATGTCTGGAGAGCACTACACTGTGCGTTTTAGGGAGCTGTGTGAATACAATGGGATCGTACTACTGCACGTGCGCACCTGGGTTTCTGGCAACTATATCCGGCTGCTCAGGTAAAGTTCTTCTCTCATGACGATCTAGTCCCCTCACTTAATCAAATGTACACTAAAGACAAAATAAACTTCGCCATAAAGACCCAGATAACACGTGGAGCGAAAATCAATATTGCAGTTCCTCGCTACGAATAGAGCGCAGTATGGTATTACAGGGTGAAACAGAATAACCAGAGAATGTTTAGTACGCCCTATGCTTTCAATTGCTATAGTGGTTGTGCTTAACATCGCTTAATTTACAAGTTGTGAGTTATGTGTTGTGTACGAGTGCAGCACATAATAGGGCTAAAAAAAAGTTAGCTCAGCTGGAGACCTGAAGTAAAGTGTTAGTGTTAGAATAAAAAGTATAATAAAACATATTTACAGATATCCTATAATATAAAAGGCCAAGTGTGTTTGTCCGAAGCTGTCATGCGCAGTAGAGACAGCACGAGTAAAAAACACACCTGGCCTTACCTGACATGCTGTTTGAGGCAAAAGTGGGTGTGGCCGGGCGGGAACGTGGGCGTGGTCGGGCACGTCCGACATGGTCGGGGCGTGGCTGGACATGGTGGGGGCGTGGCCGGGCACGGTCGGTGCAAGCGAAGGGAGAGAAATAGAAAGAGAAGGGGAAAGACAAAAAGAGATCGAAAAGAGCTAAAGAGAGGGGGAAGAGCAGAAGAGAGGGGAAAGTGCAGAAGAGAGGGGGAGAGAGAGCAAAATAGAGGGGAAAGAGCAAAAGAGAGGGGAAAGAGCAAAATAGAGGGAAGAGAAAGAAAAAGAGAGGGGGAGAGTATGCAAAAGAGAGGGGGGGAGAGAGAGCAATAGAGAGGGGAAGAGAGAGAAAAAGAGAGGGGGAGAGAGAGCAAAAGAGAGGGGGAGAGAGAGCAATAGAGAGGGGGAGAGAGAGAGCAAAAGAGAGGGATGGAGAGAGAGAGCAATAGAGTGGGGAGAGAAACAGAACAAAAGAGAGGGGGAGAGAGAGAGAGAGCAAAAGAGAGGGGGGAGAGAGAGAGAGCAAAAGAGAGGGATGGAGAGAAAGAGCAAAAGAGAGGGAGGTGGAGAGAGCGAGCAAAATAAAGGAGAGCGATACAGAGCAAAAGTGAGGGGGGAGAGAGAGCACAAAAGAGAGGGGGGGAGAGAGCACAAAAGAGAGGGGGGGAGAGAGTGAGCACAAAAGAGAGGGGGAGAGAGAGAGCACAAAAGAGAGGGGAGAGAGAGAGCATAAAAGAGAGGGGAGAGAGAGCACAAAAGAGAGAGAGAATGCAAAAGAGAGGGGGAGAGAGAGAGCGTAAAAGAGAGGGGGGAGAGAGCACAAAAGAGAGGGGGAGAGAGCACAAAAGAGAGGGGGAGAGAGAGCAAAAGAGAGGGGGAGAGAGGGAGCAAAAGAGAGGGGGGAGAGAGAGAGCAAAAGAAAGGTGGAGCGAGAGAGAGCGCAAAAGAGAGGGGGAGAGAGCGCAAAAGAGAGGGGAAGAGCACAAAAGAGAGGGGGAGAGAGCGCAGAAGATAGTGGGGAGAGAGCAAAAGAGAGGGGGAGAGAGAGAGCAAAAGAGAGGTGGAACGCGAGAGAGCGCAAAAGAGAGGGTGAGAGAGCGCAAAAGAGAGGGGGAGAGAGCACAAAAGAGAGGGGGAGAGAGAGCAAAAGAGAGGGGGAGAGAGGGAGCAAAAGAGAGGGGGGAGAGAGAGAGCAAAAGAAAGGTGGAGCGAGAGAGAGCGCAAAAGAGAGGGGGAGAGAGCGCAAAAGAGAGGGGAAGAGCACAAAAGAGAGGGGGAGAGAGCGCAGAAGATAGTGGGGAGAGAGCAAAAGAGAGGGGGAGAGAGAGAGCAAAAGAGAGGTGGAACGCGAGAGAGCGCAAAAGAGAGGGTGAGAGAGCGCAAAAGAGAGGGGGAGAGAAAGAGTAAGGGGTGGGACCGCTGTACTGCAAAAAATGGCCGTGTGAACGGGCTTTAGTACTAGTTAAATATAAAGGGATAGATTACAATTGAAGCTCTAATTTAACATGCGCCCTTAAAGAGAAAACCTGCACATTTACCGGCGCACATTAAACAATCAGCCATTACAAGTGGCTGGTTAATGCTACCACAAGCTCATGATAGCACTTTCCGCAAAGTGCAATTAACCAGAGGTCAGAACTCTGCTTAATTAACAAAATATTCCCCAATTGCCCCCATAATAAAGAGTACAGTCCCTTTTCTAAAAAACAAACTAACATTATGAGCATCTTTATTTGTATTGAGAAAAAAAAACTGCACTAAGCCGTTATAAGGGGTTAAAGTGAGGGGATGTGCGATGTTAGAAAAAAACGGCACGGTATATACACATTTAAACACATAAATATACAAGTATATATTCATATGCATGTATATTTAAAATTTTCTACCCAATTCTGCGTGACTTACCCCCTGCGCTGCGCTAGGTTCTTCCTATCAGCATCAGAACGAACCTCCCATTGAAGCCTATGATTGCTTTGCGTTCTTATGAGTGCAAAGCTTCTATGCAACCTTGCGGTTGCATTGCGCTTAACTTGAAATACATTTGTGTGCACCAGTATTACTGAGTGGAGCACAAAATCACAAAAGCGCAATTTTGCGTTCCACTCGTGATCTTGGCCAAAATGTATGTTTATTTTTGTATGAAATGTCCTTAAAAGGGATATGGTATATGACAAGGTGTTTGATAGGGAAGGGTGTATGTATCTGTATGTATTTGTATGTGTGCATGTATATACAGTATGTGCATGTATGTGTATGAATGTGTATGTAAGTATTTGCACACATATAGTACATACATGCACATACTTACACATATATACATACACACATACAAATATTAAAGTTTAAATAGCATTGTTCTTCACTTAGAAGAAATTATTATTCAATTTTAAAGAAACCTACTATTTCTGCAGCAGATATCCATTTTTAAGGTGTATGTTCCTGGACTGTGAAACAATATAAATTTTGCTAAGAAAATGACAGTATTTTAGTTTAGATATTCACAATAGATATATAAATTAATGTTAATGGCCCTTTAATTTCTGCATTCTTTATTTGTTGTATAAAGTACTGAATTTATTTGTTTGTGTTTTACAGAGATTCCACTTGAGGAACAAACGGTCAGCCTTCCTCAGGTTCCACAAACAACTTATGGAGACTTGGCTCTTCTGAAGTCAACATCATTGGTTCATATAAGCTCCAGGAGACCAACCATCAGTACCTCTCAGATTTCTTCAACAACTCCCATGTTGTCCCAAGAAATGACCACAATGTCTACCTCAGCTCCACAGAGCACTTTACCAGATCTTGATTCTTTACCACCTCCTCAATACCTCAAAACAAGCCATTATCCTTTAGCACAAATAGCCTCAGGGATTTCCCATATGCAAATGAAGGAAGACATTTTAATCCATCCTGGCACTCCCACTATCCCACACACACATCCCTTAAGCTCCCCCTGTTGGCATAATAATGAACTGCAAATAAGTGGTAGCTATTGGACCGAATCAGGATGCTTAAACTGCACTTGCCAGGTAAGTTCTACAACTTGAAATAAAGATCTCTCACCTTGTTTGTTGCGTTGCAGATACTGTTCATTCTAATATGGCTCTGTCTTAGGAAGGCAAAGTGCTGTGTGAAAGGAGGATATGCAACTCCAATTGTTCCCATCCTGACCTACATCCAAACAGCTGCTGCCCATCATGTGATGGTGAGTGCGGTAGACACCTGCTGGGAGGATTCCGTTTGCTGTCAAATGTAACTTTCTAACGATCTTTTGCAGGATGCCTCTTTGAGGGGGTGTCAAGGGCAGATGGAGAACTGTTTCCTCAATCCCCAGATAATTGTACCATTTGCGTCTGTTTGGTAAGCAATGTCTAATCTCCAAAAATGTCTGAAAATGAAACAATTAAAAACTGCCTGTCTAAGGTTTTAAATGAGTTTACAAAAGGGAAGACATTAAACACTAAATAAATGCTAGATAGAATGATGCATTCAAAGAAAAGATTAGTCTGAGAATAACATGTAGATGTATTTTTAAAGTTTCATTAGCTGTTTAAATATTGACAAAATACATGTAAAGTTTCAATAAAACAGTGCTCTGCACTTCCATTTCTAACAGGAACTGAAAAGCTCACAATTTCAGAATGAAATTGCAGGAAAGGGGGACAAAATAAATAATTAACGTTTATTGCAGAGTTTTTTTTATATATATATGATTTATCATTTTATATTACCATCTCAAAGTGTTTAATGTTCCTTTAAATAGACAACTGAGGTCAATTTAGAAATAACTGAGCATAATAAAAATGCCATGTTCATACAATATTTACTTTGCTATACACTATATCCTCTTCAACCTTTAGGAGATTGGAGTGCATACATAAGAATGCTTTAGTTTTTTGCCTTGTAACATGCCATGCAGTGATAGTTTAAATAAGTGCATGATCTCATATACACTGGCCTTTGATTGGGCACAGCATGAGAGAGGAGAAGGCCAGCTAGACCTGGGCCTAGAGCAGCAGGATTTGGAGGGGCAGCAGACTTTAAAGGGGGGCAGGGATTTCTATGTTATAATGCCTTCACACTTAAATGTTCTTCAAAAATGTTTTTCTATTCATTTTATTATAAATTAGTGTTTCTAATGGGGTATAAGACCCCTCCATGCATGCCTAGTATTTTGTTGTTAGTAAATATAGATACAATTTTTGGGGTGGGGGTGGCTGGGCAGTACAAATACCAAATACGTCACTAAATAGGAACCAAATAAACATATGCAAGAGACGTTGTATGGGTTGAAAAAAGTCAGTAAACCTTTAGAGTTTCTATGATTAAAATACTTTTCATTTTTATGATTAATAAAATACAAATTTCTTCTTTGGGGTCTAAAGTTGGTGGGAGTGGGGTGAAAAGTGCCTTTACGTTGCAGTGTGTGTTCCCAGTAAATATATATGTACTGTATATGCTGATATACATATATATTTACAAATACTGCCATTGCTGCGCTATTTACCCCCTTAACTTGTAACATTTTATGAAAGCAATATTTAGCACTCCACTTGTAATCTGGCCCAACATATATATCTGCTGTATATGCCATTACACTACAGTAAGGGTGAGGTGGCAAATGGTGGGCAGAATGAGAGCTAGTCAGAGATATGTTATAATTCATTTCAGCTTGATTACACTTTCTTTTCAATAAAAAATATGGGTCAGATTACAAGTGGAGTGCAAACATTTTCATGTGAGCGATAAGGGGCTCATATTACAAGTTTAAAGTAAATGCGATCGCGCAATTTAAGTTAATGCTCGTCGAGTGTTAAATAGCGATCCACTTGTAATCTGGCCCATAGCGTTATCAATAGATTACATAGATATCATAGCCTGATTTAGAAAATGAATTATTTATTATCATTGTAACGGACATGAATTGCATGTATGTGTACAGCATGATGATCACTTGTTTGCAGAAAACTCCAACAGAAATAAATTGGTTTATTCACTAAAAGAGAATATGTTACATAAAATAAATTAATTCATTAGAAAAAAGAAAACCATGCATTGTTATACATTTGGAAGGTTTTTTAGCATAGACAGCTATTTCCAGTCTTATATTTAATTGTATGTATGTGCAAATGTTTTATTGCATTATGTCTGTGACAATATCTAAAGTTTTTCCTGTTTATTGTCCATCTAGTCTGGAAATGTGACCTGTATTCCCCCTGCGTGTCCTCCTGTCACATGCTCTGACCCATCCATATCAGACTGCTGCTTGAGATGTCCAGGTACGTTTTGCTGCAACAGGTCAAAACAATACAATCTGCCTGACATAGATTCACTCACAGTGTCTCTAGCCCCATAGTCCTATGTTATTCTATGTAGCTTTTGTTTAAAGCCTCTTCATCTCTGTATTCATTACATTTTTCATGCAGATCTCCTTAGCTATATGGGAAATCTCATATTTCAGTAAATACATACAGTCATGGCCAAAAATATTGGCATTTCTGTCAGATAATGCACCGTTTGCAACCATCAATGAGTTTCTTACACCTCTCTACTGGAATTTTGGACCACTCTTCTTTTGCCAACTGCTCCAGGTATCTCAGATTGGAAGGGTTCCTTTTCCCAACTGCTGTTTTGAGATCTCTCCACACTGTCCACAGGTGCTCTATGGAATTGAGATTTGGGGGTATATTTATCAATGTGCAAGTGGACATGATACGAAGTAGCGTATCATGTCCGCTGCACATCTCTGCACATCTATAAATGACGTCAGCATACGCTGTCGGCATTTATCATTACACCAGCAGTTCTTGTGAACTGCTGGTGCAATGCCGCCCCCTGCAGATTTGCGGCCAAGCATGGGGTGTCAATCAACCCAATCGTATTCGATCAGGTTGATTTCTGTCCATCGCCTCAGAGCATGCGGACAAGTTATGGAGAAGTGGTCGTCAGAAACAAGAAACCTCAAGCTCCATACGGAGCTTGATAAATATGCCCCCTGGACTGGCAACCCTTGTAAAAGAGCTAAATGCCCATTTAAGGGCAATGCCCATCCAAATGCCCTTTTCAGGGCAATGAGTAGCTTAGGTTTTTTTTTAGAGTTAGGGTTTTCATTTGGGGGGGTTGGTTGGGTGGTGGGTTTTAATGTTGGGGGGGGTCTTTGTATTTTTTTTTTTTACAGGTAAAAGAGCTGATATCTTTGGGGCAATACCCCACAAAAGGCAATGTGGAGGGCTGACGGTTTAGAGGTTAATAGGTTTAGTTATTGGTGGTGATGTGTGGTAATATTTGTTCCCTAAAGGGTTTAATTATAGGGCAATGCTACCATGTATGGGGAGCTATTTATTAAGTTTCTTTGTGATGGAACAGATCCCAACTTCCCCCTGCAATGCTAGTTAGTTCTGTCAATTGGGTTCTGAATCTGTGCGTATGATTATTAACTAAACATGTGTGCTTAGTGCCTGTAAGTTCATGGGTTGTCACTGGTGCCAAATTGGCAAGCATGGGTAAGACAAAGCAGGGGCATGACTGTTACGGTTACCCTTAGTCTCGCTGAGAGATGGACCGCTTAGTAGCCTGGATCCCTATTGCTAAAGAGGGGAGAAGCTGCTTTCCATAGTATTCTATATGAGTCTCGCAAATATAGAATAATCTCCCTTAGCTGCAGTACAGCTAGGATACCCTTCTGCCCACAAAAACGAGTCAACGCTGCGATTGAGGGTCAAACAAGAACTCAGGACTGGGATGCCCAGCCTGCTTTTTATTAAGGTTACATGCACACAGGGCACTCCCAGGGGGAGAGGGGGGGAAGCACAAAATCCCCCATCACACATTTAGATAGAGAGCACTGTCCTTTGACAGGCCACAATAGGATTACAGTACTTAAGATAACAAGTTTACAAGTTCATCTTATCAATTAGCAGTCTGGCTCCGGAGGTGATTAGACAATGGGATTGGTTATCTCTAAACTTAGAGCTGAAGCCAGCAAATGTGTATTTAGGCAATAGTTTCTAAAAGCTGAAAAAAGTTAACTCTTTATGAAATGATACTTGTTACGGTTTTCTTGGAGCCCTTCTTAGGCGCTGGCTTGCTGGTTCAGGCATTGCTGCTGGGAAATAAGCTCTTCACAACAAAATAACTAATGCTTCTGTAACAGTGCTCCCTTTCTGTGGAACACTCTGGCAGACACGGTCTGACCCCTTTTCGGGGCAGACTAAGGCTGTCCAGACCGCTGGTTATGCGGGGCTGAGGTCGGTTTGTCTGGACAACCCGTCAGCGTTGCCATTCTGTTTCCCAGGTCTGTAAGTAATGGTGAAATTGAAGGGTTGCAACGATAAGCTCCAACGTAATAGCCTGCCGTTATCTCCAGAGACCCGGTTCAGCCACACCAACGGGTTATGGTCGGTGACCAGAGTGAACTCCTGCCCATATAAATAGGGAGTCAATTTCTTTAATGCCCACACCAAAGCCAAACACTCCTTTTCGACCGCTGCATAGCTGACTTCGCGGGGCAGGAGCTTCCGGCTGATGTAGGCAACTGGATGCTCCCCTCCATCTTCGCCTACTTGGCTGAGGACGGCTCCCAGCCCAAACATGGAAGCATCTGTATGGACGATAAAACGTTTGTTAAGGGCTGGGGCCGCCAAGACAGGAGCGTTAATTAGAGCATTTTTGAGAGCCTGGAAAGCCGTTTCACAGTGGGGAGACCACAGGACCTGTCGAGGTAAGTTCTTCTTGGTCAAGTCAGTCAGGGGTTTGGCAAGTGTGCTGTAGTCTGGTACGAACCGTCTATAGTACCCTGCCGTGCCCAGGAAGGCTAGGACCTGAGTCTTAGTGATGGGGGTGGGCCAATTGGCGACAGCTTCTATCTTGGCCGGCTCTGGTCGCTGCTTTCCACACCCCACCCGGTGACCCAGGTACTGTACCTCGGCCATCCCAAAGTGACATTTTTCTGGCTTCAGAGTCAGGCCAGCAGCCCGGATCTGATCCAGAACCATTCCTACATGAGCTAAGTGGTCCTCCCAGGACTCACTGTGGATCGCTATGTCGTCCAGGTAGGCGCAAGCAAAACTCTGGAAGCCATCCAGGAGCCTATCCACCAAGCGCTGGAATGTAGCTGGGGCATTCTTCATCCCAAACGGCATTACCCTAAACTGATATAAGCCGAATGGGGTGACGAATGCCGACTTGGGGATAGCCTCCGGGGCCAGGGGAATCTGCCAGTAACCTTTGCAGAGGTCAATAGTGGTCAGGTAATTTCCCCTGGCTATACGATCGAGTAGCTCGTCTACCCTGGGCATAGGGTAAGCGTCCGTCACGGTTTTTTCATTGAGCCTCCGATAGTCTATGCAGAACCGGGTGGTCCCATCTTTCTTGGGCACCAAGACAACTGGGGAGGCCCAGGGACTATCGGAGGGCTCAATTACCCTGAGCTGGAGCATCTCATCGATCTCCTTCTTCATTCCTGTCCTAACTGCTTCGGGGATTCGGTACGGAGCCTGGCGCAAGGGAGCTTGTCCCGGAGTATCTACCTGGTGGGTGGTTAAAGTAGTGTACCCTGGCTTCGGGGAGAAGGTGAGGTGTTTGGACTGGAGGAGTTGGCTGAGCTGCTCCCTTTCAGTGGGGCTAAGTCGGTCTCCTATCTGAACCTGAGCCACTATTCCGGTGGGGAGACTCTTTTCTAATAGGTCTGGAATGGGTAGACTGTCTGGGTCTTCCTGAGGGGAACAACATACGGCCGTCACGTTCTCTGGTCGCTCAAAATATTCCTTGAGCATGTTTACATGGAATGTCTTTCTAAGATTGTTGTCATGGCAGCTAGCTATCACATAAGTGGTGTCTCCCCTTTTCTCTACGATCTGGTAGGGACCCTGCCAGGACGCCTGCAATTTGTCTGTCTTCACTGGCTTAAGTACTAGCACCTTTTGTCCTATGGTGAAGATTCTCTTTCGGGCCCCACGATCGTACCATACTTTCTGTCTTCTCTGGGCCAACTGGAGATTAGCCCGCACGGATTTGGCTAATTGCTCCATTCGGTCCCTGAGTTCCAGCACGTATGGCACAATGGGGACACCGTCAGCCTCCATCTCTCCCTCCCAGTGCTCCCGGATCAGGTTGAGGGGTCCCCGTACCTTTCTTCCGTAGAGCAACTCGAAGGGAGAGAACCCTGTCGTTTCCTGGGGCACCTCCCGATAAGCAAATAGGAGGTGCGGCAGGAAGCGTTCCCAGTCTCGGTATTCCTGAGTGAACGTCTTGAGCATTTGCTTGAGGGTCCCATTGAACCTCTCACACAGCCCGTTCGTCTGGGGGTGGTATGGGGAGCTCAGGAGGGACTTAATTTTGCAAACCTGCCAGAGTTGTTGGGTCAATTCAGCTGTAAATTGGGTGCCTCGGTCGGATAGGATTTCTTTTGGAAATCCTACCCGGGAGAACACCTGTACTAGTGCATTCGCTACCGTATCCGCTTGTATGTTGGATAGGGCGACAGCCTCTGGGTACCTGGTAGCGTAGTCCACTACGGTAAGAATGTAGCGCTTACCGGAGGGACTAGGGGTAGCCAGTGGTCCCACTAGGTCAATAGCAACCCGGCTGAAGGGTTCCTCTACAATGGGCATATTTACTAGATGGGCTTTAGGGTGATCGCCTCGCCTTCCTACTCGTTGACACACATCGCAGGTGTTACAGTAAGTTCTAACGTCAGCGTGCACCCCTGGCCAAAAGAACGTGTGAGTAATGCGGTGTAGGGTACGGGTTACGGCTAGGTGGCCTGCTAAGGGGATGTCGTGGCCTATTTTGAGGATTTCTTGACGGTATTTGTGGGGCACTACCAGCTGTCGCCTACGCTGTCCCCTTTTCTCTGTCCAGCGGTATAGTTTCCCTTTTTCCCATAAGAATGTTTCGTTATCTGCCCTGCCCCCTCCGGTCTCTGCTCGTTCCCGGTACTTTTGTAAGGTCGGGTCAGTCTTAGACTCTGCCTCGAAAGCATCTGGGGTGTCCCAGGGTATGGGGCCTAACCTGTCAGGCAAGGTCGGGGTAGGTCTTACCTGTGTCTCCCGCACTGGTGAGAGCTCTCGCTCCGTCCGGGCTTGGGCCCGTGTAGTCACTGGGTCCGCCTCGTTGTTGCATACTGGAGCATAGGCAGAAGTCATGGGGCCCAAATCGTTGCCCAGTAGTACTTCGGCAGGTAAATTATCCATTAGGCCCACATTCACAGCCCCCTTTCCCGCTCCCCAATCAAGATGCACTTTAGCTGTTGGAATTTTGTACACATCCCCCCCCGCCACTCTAACGGCCACAGTCTGTCCGGATCGCTTGTGCTCTGGCACCAAATGACTCTGTACCAGCGTGATAGTAGCCCCTGTGTCTCGCAATCCCTCGGTAGATCGCCCCTCGAGCCATACCCTCTGCCGATGGTGCTGGCGGTTATCTGAGGCAGCATATACAGGGTCTGCCTCGTGAAGCGGCCCCACATATCCATCCATAGGGGCCTCTTGGTTAACACAGAGGGCCCGGGCCGGACGATAGGACCCAGAGGGGTAATTGTAATTCCTGGGTGTCTGGTGCGTATTAAGGGGGCAGCTAGCCATGAAATGCCCTGGTTGCTTGCATCGGTGGCAAGTCGGTCTGGGACGCTCAGAGCTGTTATTGGGTGGTCCTGAGTGTCGGACGGGCCCTGTGGGCACTGGGGCTCGAAATTCAGCACGAGGGGGTGCACGGTAAACCTCTCTGGGTTCGACCCGTGCTGGAGCTCGGTAGTTCATGGGTTCGTGAAGACGGGAGTCATAATGTTCATCGGCCAATTTGGCTGCTTCTTCTAAGGTAGAAGGCCGCCTGTCTAGCAGCCATTCCTTCCCTTGCTGTTCCATGCCATTATAAAAATGTTCTAAGAGAAACAATTGTAAAATTTCCTCACCAGTCACCGCTTTACTTCCGCTCAGCCAGTGATTTGCCGCTCTCCGCATTCGGTGCGCCCATTCCATATGGGTATCGTTAGGCTTCTTTTTCATGCCCCGAAACTGTCGGCGATATGTGTCCGGAGTTACAGCGTACCGTCGCAACAGTGTCTCCTTAACTAGCTCATACTGTGTCACTTCCTCAGCACCCAGAGTACGAAAGGCTTCCAGGGCTCGCCCGGATAGTTTCCCAGACAATATCGTGGGCCACTCTCTGTTGGGAATCTGGTGCAGGGCACATTGCCTTTCGAAGTCCGACAAATATTCATCAATCCCTGTCTCGCTCTCTAGGAAGGGTCGAAATGCCGCATAGGGTATCTTGGGCCTCCCAGCATTTTCGACAGGGATGATTACCTGCGGGGCTTCAGCATTGCGGTGTGCATTCGCTAGGTTGAGTTCGTGGGCTCGAGTCTCTCGTATATCCTCATCCGCCTCCGCCATCAACTGCTGTACCAATTCCATGGAGGGGTTCGGCCCGTATAATGAGAGCCTTTCCCGAACAATCCTGTTTTTTTCGTCACTAATCGTGGTCGGTGTTTCCGCCATTGTGAAGCTCTGATCCAGTTCGGTCAATTCTGTGATCAGCTCTCTCCTCGGCCGGTTGCTGGCGTACCCCCCTCTGCTTTCAAGTAAATCCTTTAGGGTTGTACGCTTCAATTTTTCGTAAGCGCTCTCCATCCGTTCTGTACCTCTCCTAGGAAATCCAGGAAAATCCCGCCGCTGCCGCCAAATGTTACGGTTACCCTTAGTCTCGCTGAGAGATGGACCGCTTAGTAGCCTGGATCCCTATTGCTAAAGAGGGGAGAAGCTGCTTTCCATAGTATTCTATATGAGTCTCGCAAATATAGAATAATCTCCCTTAGCTGCAGTACAGCTAGGATACCCTTCTGCCCACAAAAACGAGTCAACGCTGCGATTGAGGGTCAAACAAGAACTCAGGACTGGGATGCCCAGCCTGCTTTTTATTAAGGTTACATGCACACAGGGCACTCCCAGGGGGAGAGGGGGGGAAGCACAAAATCCCCCATCACACATTTAGATAGAGAGCACTGTCCTTTGACAGGCCACAATAGGATTACAGTACTTAAGATAACAAGTTTACAAGTTCATCTTATCAATTAGCAGTCTGGCTCCGGAGGTGATTAGACAATGGGATTGGTTATCTCTAAACTTAGAGCTGAAGCCAGCAAATGTGTATTTAGGCAATAGTTTCTAAAAGCTGAAAAAAGTTAACTCTTTATGAAATGATACTTGTTACGGTTTTCTTGGAGCCCTTCTTAGGCGCTGGCTTGCTGGTTCAGGCATTGCTGCTGGGAAATAAGCTCTTCACAACAAAATAACTAATGCTTCTGTAACAATGACATTTTTGTGAGCTACAGTATGATCATTTATATCTAGCCCCCCCCCCCCCCCCCCCAGCTAGTTTGTAAGCCAGGGTCCTTTCTACGGCTAAACAAAGAGAAAATAAAGTATTTTACTTATTAGACAACAACAATTTTTGCAGTATAGTTTAGAAGAGTCTAATTGAATCAAAGTTGTTCTCACTTTCAGATACCAATTACTGTGTGACCTTTATTCTAATCAGTGCAGTGTGATGGGACAGTCTTCATGTTCTCAAACACAGTTATCAGTTTCCATCTCGCCAGTCTCCATACTATTGATGTTGTTCCTATCAGTCACTGAGTAATAGTTATTTATTTTTATTTTTTTTAAATGAACTTTTATTTGGTTTCAAAATTAAAGGTAACACTTGGGGACATGCAGGACCCCTGTTCAAACATACACAAACATAAGGATCGGACACGCAGGTCCGGCTGCAATAGCTGTTGAAACTTTGATGCATCATAAGTAGATTGCAGAGATTTGTGGAGAAAATAATTCCCCAAGATTGAACCCTGGTGTGGGCTCTAAATATGGGGGGGAGGAGGTGGTACTTATAAATTGAGTTTAATGCTCCAAAGAGCAGGTCAGAATGCGTTGCTGTGATATATATTAACGGATTTATCCATATAGAATGAGGAGCAGGTCTTGTCAACATCTTGAAATGTAGGTAACACGGTACCTAGCACACATTGAACCTAGCACACATTGTACCTAGCACACGCGGTGTCTCACACACACTGTGCCAAACACACATTATACCTGACACCAATTATATCTAGCACACATTGTACCTAGCACCTACGATACCTAGCTCACGCTATACCTAGCACACGCCGTACCCAGCACCCACCTTGCTTAGCACTCACAGTACCTAACACACGTTGAACCTAGCACACATGGTACTTAGCACACATGACACCTAGCCCACATGATACATAGCACACATACATGAAACCTAGCACACATGATACCTAGCACCCGCTGTACCTAGCTCACGCTATACCTAGCACACGCCATACCCAGCACCCCCCTTGCCTAGCACACGCGGTACCTAGCACACGTTGAACCTAGCACACGCTATGCCTCACACACACTGTGCCTAACACACATACCTAGCACCCATTATACCTAACACACATTGTACCTAGCACCTACTGTACCTAGTTCACTCAATACTTATCACACGCCGCACCCAGCACCCGCCCTGCCTAGCACACGCGGTACCTAGCACACATTGAACCTAGCACGCGCTGTGCCTCGCACCTACTGTACCTAACACACATTATACCTGGCACCCATTATATCTAGCACACATTGTACCTAGCACCTACGATACCTAGCTCACGCTATACCTAGCACACGCCGTACCTAGCACCCACTTTGCCTAGCACACGTTGAACCTAGCACACATGGTGCTTAGCACACATACATGATACCTAGCACACATGATACCTAGCACACCTACATGATACCTAGCACACGATACCTAGCACCCACTGTACCTAGCTCACGCTATACCTAGCACACGCCGTACTCAGCACCCCCCTTGCCTAGCACATGCTGTACCTAGCACACATTGAACCTAGCACGCGCTATGCCTCGCACACACTGTGCCTAACACACATACCTAGCACCCATTATACCTAGCTCACATTGTACCTAGCACCTACTGTACCTAGCTCACGCTATACCTGGCACACTCCGTACCCAGCATCCACCTTGCCTAGCACGCGCAGTACCTAGCACACGTTGAACCTAGCACACATGACACCTAGCACACGTTGAACCTAGCACACGTTGAACCTAGCACACATTGAACCTAGCACACATGACACCTAGCACACATGACACCTAGCACACATGACAACTAGCACACATGACCCCTAGCACACATGACACCTAGCACACATGACCCCTAGCACACATGACCCCTAGCACACATGACCCCTAGCACACATGACACCTAGCACACATGACACCTAGCACACATGACCCCTAGCACACATGACACCTAGCACACATGACACCTAGCACACATGACCCCTAGCACACATGCCACCTAGCACACATGACACCTAGCACACATGACCCCTAGCACACATGACACCTAGCACACATGACCCCTAGCACACATGACACCTAGCACACATGACACCTAGCACACATGACCCCTAGCACACATGACTCCTAGCACACATGATACCTAGCACACATGACCCCTAGCACACATGACACCTAGCACACATGACACCTAGCACACATGACCCCTAGCACACATGACTCCTAGCACACATGATACCTAGCACACATGATACCTAGCAGTTTTGGACCATGTGAAAACAAAGATAAAATATTGTGGTGTATATAAACAACAAATAGCTAATGAAAAAAGATATAAATAATGAGCTTACTATATACATCAGAGTAGTGTAGCAAACATTATCATAATATACTGGATGAGGACTACCATAGCGTGCATAGTTAGGGGTTTTAGCTATAAATTGGAAGTGATAGCAGTGGTAAGATCCTGGGGTATTAGTAATACATCGGCTAAACAGAGTGTACAGTTAAGAATGAGCAAGTGGCTGCATGCCTAGGGTCGTGATGTCTCTTTCCGTTCCACAGTCTCGGCCGCTGACCATGGAGCCAGAATTAGCATGGGTAATCACAAATAAAGTGAGCAATGTTATAACAATAGTATTACTGGCCTCTCTGCCTAAGAAAGGTAGTAACAGGCTACTGAATCAATGTGGCAATAAACAATAACTCAACTCCAATAGCATTATTACACCTTAAAGTAAATGCTACAATCATCTGCTAAACCAGGTGGACATAGCGGTACTTTAATATAAACCAAAGACATTTAGTGAAGTAATGCTTTTAGGACACTTAACTTGGTACTTAATGGCACCTGAGCAGGCATATATATATATACACACACATATGTACATACACATATATATACACACATATACATACCTACACATTATTTGTAAAGTTATAACCCCTAGAACATATATCGCACCTAATTGATATGGCCAGAAAGCCATATGTGTATAGAATTAAGCTGCTGTTTAACTGACTCCGGTAATCACCATGAGACAATATGGACTGTTGCTCAGGGAAAATGAAACACGTTGTTAGACTGTCAGAGAAGAGTAAAAACATGGGCCCCAACACATCACAGCTAGTTGTTTCTCACTATGCTCTAGCAAGTGTCTGGAGTTTGGTTGCGATGTGAGGACTATAATGTCAGGGGTCATTGCGTTCTGGGTACTGTTGAGATCTCTGTAAGTCCCCCACAGATAAAGCGCAGTAGCCTGCATGACAATCTCTATTATCTGTGTAGTCCATGCTTGAGCTGTATGTCCGAGTGCAGCCATAACCAGGGAAAGAATTTGTTAGCAGAGTGGAACAGTAATTTGCTGTTCATCCATACTTGTCTCTGCTGTGGTAGTCATATGGTTCAGCGTGCGTTCAGATTCAATAGCAAAACCCTGATCCTCTGACTGCCTCTTACTGCTTCGCTTGCTAGCGATTAGTTCCGCCATCTTGTTGGTCCCTCCAAGCTCCCGCTCTGTACAACAGCTCCCGTTATCTGCTCAAGCTGACAGAATGTTGCACAGTCACAGCATTTCAGCAGCACTATCGCTGCTCCAACCCGGATGGTGCACCAACTTTTGTGTTTAGCCGGTAATATTATCAAGAGATATATTGGAGACCTTAATAACCCACTAATCTGTGGACAGATACCGCTTCATTGTTTGCCCTTTTCGCGCCGTTATTTTTAGCTCTGCTGCAGCCTAGCGCAAGTGCCGATAATGGATGAAACTACTAGGGAGCTCAGTGAAATGGTTTTTTTTGTATTGCTGATAATATCTCTCCTACTCCTGGGTTTCTCACATATCCGTGGGTATGGAGAGTGATCGCCAGATCCATTTTCTTTTACACTAGGCCCTCAGCATGTTCCATGCTAGAGCTTCTTGCTGTAGTGGCTCTGATCCGCCTTCACCCCTTAAATCTTCTTAATATCTGCAGCAGAGGTACTTATGGAGAGGTATCTTCTTGCTGAGTCTGAAATTAAAATTTTACATGCTGTTTTCTAGTTCCTCAGCTAAACTTTTAACGGAGCTGCAACTATGTGCGACCGTCCATGTTGGCAGTCGACTCCGCCCCCCGAGTAATAGTTATTTAATTATCAGTTCTGCACAAATATGAATTTTCTCTTAGTTTCAGATGGATTTTACATTTTTTTCAGTAAAAAAAAACCTCATGCTTTAATATTTGAACATATTAAATGGCTGCTTGTTTCACTGTGTATGTAATGAGGCACACACACTATGGCCACATTTAAGAAAGATTGGGAAAACAGGGGCTTACATCTTCACCCTTGTCCACCCAGCATCCTGTCTAGCGAGCAGCAATATGGTGCCCGCATTTACCATTGCACTCCTAGGGGCCGAATTATCAAGTTCCTTCAGGCTCGCAGGAAACAGAAGTTATGAACCAGCGGTCTAAATACCGCTGCTCCATAACTTGTCCGCCTGCTCTGAGGTGGCTGACAGAAATCAACCCGATCGAATACGATTGGGTTGATTGAAACCCCCTGCTAGCGGCCGATTGGCCGCGAATCTGCAGGGGGTGGTATTGCACAAGCAGTTCTGGTGTACTGCTTGTGCAATGATAAATGCCGACAGCGTATAATTCATTCAGAATAAATATTTTAAAAGTATTATGCAATATATGATTAAATAATTTACGTTTACAATAATGTTACAACTAAAATAAACAATTGAAATAAATTAAATTATGATAAAATCCAGTCCCTAAATATTAATTGTACATCAATTTCATATTTTATAATAAATGGCCTTGATCACAATTCATTGGCTAAGGAATTATCTGGTACTTTTCTAGATGAAAAGACCACTTTTCGATTAGACGTGATTACAATAGCCCTTTTTTACGCTTTCCTGCACCCGTAAACATGTTTTTAGATCTTCACTAAAAGCTCTATTGTTACTATGGGGCCAGCAATCACAATCAATTTTTTGATTGAGGCTAAGTCCAAGTCATGACATTTCAAAGTATTTTCGCCTATATTATTAAACTTGTAAACTGGAACAGGTCTTTGTGATCACAAGTCCAATATGTAGACACAAGCACATTAAATGTAATGTTGAGACTGTTTGGTCCTCTATAACAGGGGTCGCCAACCTTTCAGACCTCAGGGACCACTAAACTCACAATTTTGAATCCCGTGGACCACTAACCTCTATAATGTGTGTGTGTGTATATGTGTATATATATGTGTGTATATATATATATATATATATATATATATATATACACACATGCTGTACATAACTAGTATAAACATAGCTAAGTTTACATTATGTATATATTTACACATTTTTAAGTATAATTTTTTGAATGACAGAACTGAGAGAATACTTTAAAATATTGGATGAAGGGTTAATGCCAACTTTTGAGCTGGAAACAGAGAGGCAGAAAGTGGGAAAAAAAGAATTATGTTTAAAAGGGCCACAAGACTTCCAAGTGACCTCCCCAGTTAGGAATTACTCAAAACTACTTATGATCATGGACAGACATTGGAGTCATAAATTAAGTTTATATCAGAAAGCTCTCAATATGGATGTGAGCTAACCACAACTGATGCTACTGGCAATTACTATAATACTGGTGGCATATGGCTGATCTGGTGGATGGCAATTACTAGAATTCAGGTGGAATACAATTATTAGAATGAAAAATAATTAATATTTAATTAAAAAAAAGAAGATGGAGGGGGGGAGGAAGACAAACAGGGATGTAAGTCCATCTGAAGGAATTAGGAAAACTACTACAAAGAGACAGGTAAAGGGAAGAAAATAAATTAAATATAAGAGAGAATTTTTTTTTAAGATTTTCTTTTTTATATACTTTAATTCCACTATTTCAAGCCAATACTATACCAACCTCTGCTGGTTTTAGAATGGAAGCATCTTCCTCTGAGCAGCGCGCCGGACGGGAGGAGTTAAAAATACAATCTAGCAACGCAAGTTGCGCCGTACTACACAACGTGCTTAGGGAGATTGTAATTTAACTCCTCCTCTGTCCGTTTTTACTGATGTCCAGCCAGGCACTGTAGGGAGTTGCGGCGCAACGGGGTGACACCATCAGAGAAGATTAATTCCTGCTTGATGGTGTCAAGGACCACCACATCCTCTCGTGGACCACCAGTGGTCCATAGACCACTGCTGGTGCCCGCTGCTCTATAAAAACTGATCATGACGGTGCAGATTGTGTCTTTCTGGTGTGGAAAAAGGGTAATTTTTAATATTTAATTTTTAACAAATATTAAAGCAACATGAAACCCCAAATTTTTCCTTAATATTTCAGGATCAGCATGCAATTTTATACACCTTTCCAAATTACTTCTTTTAACTAATTTTCTCATTCTCTTGGTATCCTTTATTGAAAAGCATACCCAGGTAGGCCCAGGATTAGCAATGTGCTACTGGGAGCTAGCTGCTGATTGGTGGCTGCATTTATGTTCCTCTTGTCATTGGCTCACTCAATGTGCTCAGCTAGCTCCCAGTAGTGCATTGTTCCTCCTTCAACAAAGCATACTAAGAGAATGAAGCACAATTGATACTAGAAGTAACTTGGAAAGTTGTTTTAAAATATATGCTCATTTTGAATCATGAAAAATAAATTTGGGGTTTCATGTCTCTTTAATGAAAGACTAAATTTCAGAATAATTTTGTATGCATGTATATATAATATATGTGTGTATATATACAGTACATACGCAATTAGATACTGAATATATATACACACACATATATAGTACATACGCACACACACATATAGGTATTGGGTACTTGTAATACACGGCTAATCACCCATAAGGGTCTCAAGGCGCTGCTCATTTTATCGACCTCAGAAGGATGAAAGGTTGAGTGGACCTCGCCGGGGATTGAACCTGCAACCCTTGGGTTGCTACAGAGCTCAGTCACAGTGCCTTAGCATGCTGAGCTATCTTTCCGGCAAATATATACTGAATATATATACACAGACATATGTATGTATATAGGATATTTTGTTATTTTTGTTTTTTTTTCCCCCCATTTATTTTGTTAACAAAAATATATTTTACTATCTCCCTTTAGACAATTCCATTCACAAAACAATTGGGTGGAGTGCCCTGCCTAGAGTCGCACTGTTGTAGTCAGCTCTTGTGAAGGTGATCTGCAAACAGTTGAACTTTTAGGCTTACATTCTAAGGAGGTTCAAGGCAGATAGCAATGGAGGAGAGGAACTGTTATTAGGAAAGGTTAGTGTAGGTTGTATGCATCCCTAAACAGAAGAGTCTTTAGGGAGTGCTTGAAGCTTTCAAAACTAGGGGAGAGTCTTGTGGAGCCAGGCAGAGATGTCCACAAGATGGGAGCCAGTCTGGAGAAGACCTGTAAACGGGAATGTGAGGAGGTAACAAGAGAGGAGGAGAGGAGGAGGTTGTGAGCAGAGCGAAGTGGACGGGAGGGAGAGTATCTGGAGACAAGTTCTGAGATATAGGGGGCAGTGCAGTTGAGGGCTTTGTATGTCAGAGTCAGAATTTTGTGTTTAATCCTGGCGGCAAGAGGAAGCCAGTGAAGGGATTGGCAGAGATGTGCAGCAGATGAAGAGTGACGTGTAAGGAAGATGAGCCTGGCAGAGGCATTTATTGTGGATTGTAAAGGAGCTAGACGGCAGCTAGGCAGACCAGAGAGGACGAAGTTGAAGTAGTCAAGGCGGGAAAGGATGAGAGAGTGGATTAAAATCTTAGTTGTCTCTTGTGTAAGGAAAGAGTCAAGTGTGACCCCAAGACATCGTGCATGCGGGGTAAGGGTAATGTTGGAGTTGTCAACAGTTATAGAGAGATGAGGGGGTGGAGATTTAAGAAGAAGGGGGGAAAATAAGGAGCTCAGTTTTGGAGAGATTTAGCTTAAGGTAGTGAGAGAACATCCATGAAGCGATGTGAGAAAGACAGTTAGTGACACGGGTTAGCAAGGAAGGAGATAGGTCTAGAGTAGAGGTGTAGATTTGAGTGTCGTCGGCATAAAAATTAAACTTTCCTAAACTGACCTTTTTTTTTTTTTACCTTTGTTAGGGCTAGATTACAAGTGGAGTGCTAAAAGCGATATTAGCCCTCCACTTTGTAATACCAGTGATACCAGTGCATGATAATGTGCGCTGGTATTACAAGTTAATCGCAATGCAAACACAAGCTAGCATTCACATTGCTAGGAAGCATTGCGCTCACGAGAGCGCACTTTCATAGGCTCCTATGGGAGTCTCGTTCTGATGCTGAGACAGACATCATCAGAACCTCACGCAGCGAAGGGGGCAAGCAGCAAAGTGATGAGCAGCATATTTTTAAATGTATATGAATATATAGATATATATTTATGTGTTAATATCTATATATAGTGTATGAAAAATGAGTGTATAGTATTGCGCTAGCCCAAATATTGATATCACACCCTACTAGAAAACACACCTTCCTCTAAGTGTGTTTAGATGTGAAATACAAAAAGTAGAAAGATTTTAGGAGGGCGCTGCAAATTGAGCTTAAGATATCTTAAATTAAGGGATACTTAAAGGCAGAAAAATAAGATTGTTTACAGACCTTAATGTAATCAAATTTTGTGGAAGAAGAAACTTCACCTTTTAACAATAAAATGATGTATTTATCATACAGTGCAAATCGATAAAATATATGAGAAAGGGACGTCTCCCATTAAAACATCCTAAAAACAATTGACTGAGGTTAAACACGCGTTTCACCCTATGATTAATTTAAGATATCTTAAGCTCAATTTGCAGCGCCCTCCTAAAATCTTTCTACTTTTTTTAATATGTATATATACACATTTTAAAACATATATATAAAATTATATACATATATATTTACTGAAAACACACAGTCCCCATAGACTGCAATGTAAAGGCACTTTTCACCCCACTCCTGCCAACTTTAAAGCCCCAAAACTGCCTAGTGCAGTTTTTCTTTTATTAAAAAAATCCTAGTTTTTTTTCTATAAAAAGACTATAATGCCCTCTATTTTGAGGGCATTTGGGGCACCTTTAGAAAATTAACCAGAGAGCTAATCTTAATTTTCGGAGTGCACTTGTAATGGCTGGTTACTTATCGTGTTCCCACAAACGGGCAAATTTGTCGTTTGCGGGAGCGCAATCATTTAGGGCTCCATTTTTAATCTAGCCCATAATGTGTGACTTCAAAATGTCATTGGCTAGATTACGAGTTTTGCGTTAAGGTAAAAAAGCAGTGTTAACAGGTCCTAACGCTGCTTTTTTACGCCCGCTGGTATTTACGAGTCTTGCAGGTTTAGGGGCACCGCACACTTTTTTGGCCTTAACGCAAATCAACTTACATAAATTTCGTAAAGGTTTTTTTCTATGGGACTTCCATAGCGCCGGTATTACGAGTTTTGTCCTGGGAGGCCAAAAAGTGAGCGGTACACCCTCTACCGCCAAGATTCCTAACGTATTTTAAAGCCAGTAGTTATGAGTTTTACGCTACAAAGCTGTAGCATAAAGCTCATACACTAACACCCATAAACTACCTATTAACCCCTAAACCGAGGCCCTCCCGCATCGCAAACACTAAAATAAAATTATTAACCCCAAATCTGCCGCTCCGGACATTGCCACCACTATAATAAACATATTAACCCCTAAACCGCCGCACTCCCGCCTCGCAAACACTAGTTAAATATTATTAACCCCTAATCTGCCGCCCCTAACATCGCCGCCACCTACATTATACTTATTAACCTCTAATCTGCCGTCCCCAACGTAGCCGCCACTATTCTAAATTTATTAACCCTTTAAACCTAAGTCTAACCCTAACCCTAACACCCCCTAACTTAAATATAATTTAAATTAATCTAAATAAAATTACTATCATTACCTAAATTATTCCTATTTAAAACTAAATACTTACCTATAAAATAAACCCTAAGCTAGCTACAATATAAATAATAGTTACATTGTAGCTAGCTTAGGGTTTATTTTTATTTTACTGGCAAGTTTGTATTTATTTTAACTAGGTAGAATAGTTTCTAAATAGTTATTAACTATTTAATAACTACCTAGCTAAAATAAATACAAATTTACCTGTAAAATAAAACTTAACCTAAGTTACACTAACACCTAACACTACATTACAATTAAATAACTTACCTAAATTAAATACAATTAAATAAATTAAATACAATTAGCTAAATTAAAAAACCCCCCACTAAATTACAGAAAATGAAAAACAAATTACAAGATATTTAAACTAATTACACCTAATCTAAGAGCCCTATCAAAATAAAAAAAGCCCCCCCAAAATAAAAAAAACCCTAGCCTAAACTAAACTACCAATAGCCCTTAAAAGGGCCTTTTGCGGGGCATTGCCCCAAAGAAATCAGCTCTTTTACCTGAAAAAGAAATACAAACAACCCCCCAACAGTAAAACCCACCACCCACACAACCAACCCCCCAAATAAAACCCTAACTAAAAAAAAAAACTAAGCTCCCCATTGCCCTGAAAAGGGCATTTGGATGGGCATTGCCCTTAAAAGGGCATTTAGCTCTATTGCTGCCCAAACCTAAAAATAAAACCCACCCAATACACCCTTAAAAAATCCTAACACTAGCCCCCGAAGATCCACTTACCGGGAGTAAGTCTTCATCCAAGTGGCATGATGTCCTCAACGAAGCCGGCAGAAGTGGTCCTCCAGACGGGCAGAAGTGGACCTCCAGACTGTCAGGGTTTTTCCCTGTTGTGTTTGCCATGTGCTGCTGGCAGCCATTTTACTCAACTCTCTTCCTGACTTGGTGCATTGTGGGGGATGCTGCTCACTTCCTGCACTTCCTTTTATGGCCAGACTGTTGTGCATCATCCATGTGAGACAGGATGCAGCCTCAGAATTGTGATGTCATCATTTATTATTTAAAGGGCCTCTGTTCAGTATGCTTTGCCTTTGCGTTGTCTCAGACCTGTTTGTGAGAGTTCCTGTGTATTACCTGGCTGCCTGACGTCCTTCCTGGTTCCTGATCCCTGGCTTGTTCCTGACTCTGCTGTTCTCCTTGTTCCTGAATCTGGCTCGTCTGACTATTCGCTTTGGCTCCTGACTCGGCTCGTCTGACTACCAGCTCTGGTTTTGACTCCTGGCTTGTTATTTGACTTGTGGACATTTTATAATTTTTTGCTATTTATAAAGGTGTGATTATTTTTGCACTTCTCGTCTCAGTCTGATTCCTGGCACCCTGACACAGATGGTATCTTCTATCTTCATCCTTCCGATGCGGAGCGGCTCCATCTTCAAGACATCCGGCGAGGAGCATCCTCTTCAATCGACGTCTTCTTGCTGAATGAAGGTACCTTTAAATGACGTCATCCAAGATGGCGTCCCTTAGATTTCGATTGGCTGATAGAATTCTATCAGCCAATTGGAATTATGGTTGAAAAAATCCTATTGGCTGATCCAATCAGCCAATAGGATTGAGCTTGCATTCTATTGGCTGATTGGAACAGACATCCAGCGCGGAGCATCCTCTTCAATAGACGTCTTCTTGCTGAATGAAGGTACCTTTAAATGACGTCATCCAAGATGGCGTCCCTTACATTTCGATTGGCTGATAGAATTCTATCAGCCAATCGGAACTAAGGTTGAAAAAATCCTTTTGGCGGATCCAATCAGCCAATAGGATTGAGCTTGCATTCTATTGGCTGATTGGAACAGCCAATATAATGTGAGTTCAATCCTATTGGCTGATTGCATCAGCCAATAGGATTTTTTAACCTTAATTCTGATTTGCTGATAGAATTCTATCAGCCAATCGGAATCTAACGGATGCCATCTTGGATGACGTCATTTAAAGGTACCTTCATTCAGCAAGAAGATGCTCCGCGCCGGATGTCTTGAAGATGGAGCCGCTCTGCGTCGGAAGGATGAAGATAGAAGATGCCGTCTGGGTGAAGACTTGTAATTCAGCTAATTGTATTTAATTTATTTAATTGTATTTAATTTAGGTAAGTTATTTAATTGTAGTGTAGTGTTAGGTGTTAGTGTAACTTAGGTTAGGTTTATTTTACAGATCAATTTGTATTTATTTTAGCTAGGTAGTTAGTAAATAGTTAATAACTATTTAGTAACTATTCTACCTAGTTAAAATAAATACAAACTTGCCTGTAAAATAAAAATAAACCCTAAGCTAGATACAATGTAACTATTAGTTATATTGTAGCTAGCGTAGGGTTTATTTTATAGGTATTTAGTTTTAAATAGGAATTATTTAGGTAATGATAGGAATTTTATTTAGATTTATTTTAATTATATTTAACTTAGGGGTTGTTAGGGTTAGGGTTAGATTTAGGTTTAGGGGTTAATACATTTAGAATAGTGGCGGGCGATGTTGGGGACGGCAGATTAGGGGTTAATAAATGTAGGTAGGTGGTGGAGAATGTTAGGGGCGGCAGATTAGGGGTTAATAAATATAATGTAGGTGTCGGCGACTTTGGGGGCGGCAGATGAGGGGTTAATAAGTGTAGGTAGGTTGTGGCGACATAGGGGATGGGAGATTAGGGGTTAATAACATTATGTAGGTGTCGGCGATGTTGGCGGCAGCAGATTAGGGGTTAATAAGTATAATGTAGGTGTTGTCGATGTTGGGGGCGGCAGATTAGGGGTTAATAAGTGTAATATTAGGGGTGCTTAGACTCAGGGTTCATGTTAGGGTGTTAGGTGTAAACATAAAATGTGTTTCCCCATAGGAATCAATGGGGCTGCGTTACTGAGTTTTACGCTGCTTTTTGGCAGGTGTTAGACTTTTTCTCAGCCGGCTCTCCCCATTGATGTCTATGGGGAAATCGTGCACGAGCACGTACAACCAGCTCACTGCTGACTTTAGCAGCGCTGGTATTGGAGTGCAGTGTGGAGCTCAATTTTGCTCTACGCTCACTTCTTGCCTGTTAACGCTGGGTTGATAAAAACCCGTAATACCAGCGCTGCAGGTAAGTAAGCGGTGAGAATAAACTGCAAGTTAGCACCACACCCCTGTTACTGCAAAACTCGTAATCTAGCCGCATGTTAGTTATAAACACTGTTAAAGACATTGGCAAATATGAAGTGTCAAATCGTCCAAACATGGGAATTTTTTAGAAAAATCAAATTAGAAAGATCTATTACACGCTATCTTTTCATGTTTTGTTTTTTTGCCATTATGTGAAGAATTTTTTTGTATCTATTTATTTATTTTTTATTTATTTGTTTTACAGATGGGTGCGAATTCCAAGGGCAGATCTATCCTCATGGAGCCAAGTTTAGTAGGGATGAAAATGGATGCACTTCCTGTTTGTGCCAGGTTTACACCTTGACTTTATCACTGTAAAATAATTAAGGGCCAGATTATGAGTGGAACTCGGTTACGCGCTAGCAAAAAGGGGTTTAACGGGTTTTTCACTCGTATTAAAAGTAGAAAGTAAACGCGATCGCTTGAGCATAATTGAAGTTACCACGCGTTGGGCTAGAGAGTCCTCAGAACTCTGGTTAACAGTTTCGCAAAACAAAAAAGTGTCACAAAACACATTAAAAATACGTATAACAGTACAGTTACACTCATCATAACACTATCTAATGAAAATGATTACAAAATTATTGCACAAAAAGTTATAAGGGCTCAAAGATATGAGGTCTCGGGTGTTAGAAAAATGGCTGCAAAGGGCTTAAAGGGACACTGAACCCAATTTTTTTCTTTAGTGATTCAGATAGAGCATGCAATTTTAAGCAACTTTCTAATTTACTCCTATTATCAATTTTTCTTTGTTCTCTTGCTATCTTTATTTGAAAAAGAAGGCATCTAAGCTTTTTTTTTTTGTTCAGAACTCTGGACAGGACTTTTTTATTGGTGGATGAATTTATCCACCAATCAGCAAGGACAACCCAGGTTGTTCACAAAAAATGGGCCGGCATCTAAACATACATTCTTGCATTTCAAATAAAGATACCAAGAGAATGAAGAAAATTTGATAATAGGAGTAAATTAGAAAGTTGCTTAAAATTGCATGCTCTGAATCACGAAAGAAAAAATTTGGGTACAGTGTCCCTTTAACATAGAGATACAGAAATATATATGTCTAAAGATGTATGTTGTATGTTTTTATATATATATAAATTAAACAACGAAGTGCCTCATGAAATCATGGTTTTCAAGGAAATAATAAATTACCAAATAGATACTCATAAGAAGAAAGATTGCACTGTGAATAGGAATTTTAACACATGCGTTCGTTTGTTTCGAATTTCGAATGTTTGTACAACCTTCTAACATTTGTTTAATGTAATATTATTTCTAATACTTTCTTTAAATGAAGTATGCCATATTCAAATAAAAAAAAAAAATTGAATTTATATATTTGTAATAGTATTTCTAAGGTTTTCTTTAACGGGATAGTCTAGTCAAAAATAAACTTTCATGATTCAGATAGAGCATGCAATTTTAAGACACTTTCTAATTTATTCCTATTATCCTATTTTCTTTGTTCTCTTGATGTCTTTATTTTAAAAAGCTGGAAAGTAAGCATAGGAGCGGGCCCATTTCTGGTTCAGCACCTGGGTAGCGCTTGCTCATTGAATGGCTACATTTAGAAATCAATCAGCAAGCGCTACACAGGAGCTGAACGAAAAAGATTACATTCCAGCTTTTTAAAATAAAGATACTAAGAGAATGAAGAAAAATTGATAATAGGAGTAAATTAGAAAGTTGCTTAAAACTGCTGTTCTATCTGAATAATGAAAGTTTAATTTTGCCTATGCTATCCCTTTAAATGTAATATTTGAATTACGCAATATTCAAATTAAATAAATTCTAATTTATATACTTGTATCTATTATGTATCAATTTACTAAATTCAATACCATATGAATTATTGAACTTCTGATTAGTATTTGCTAAATCAAATGTTGCATTCAAAATTTTCGAAGGACATTCGATCTAATTATTATGAATTCGAAATTGACATTCGAAAACTGTAAATAGCATTCGATTATAGAATTTTTAAGAACATTCATTCTTATCAACATTCGATTATGTAAATCTAATTTCTACAATAACATTTGTTCTAACATTCAAATTTGAATATAAACACATTCGCCCATCCCTAACTGTGAAGTAGTGCAATCAACGCAGGCTGGGCTTTTCAGTCTCCAGCTGACTAATCCTGTTAGGTCTCCCATGGTACGGGATCAATGCTGATTGTAGTGAAGTAGTTATGGACTCCAAATACAAAAGGATCAAAAATAAAATAAAATAAAATGTAATAGACTAAAAGTAGTAAAAGGCAAGTACTACTAAAAAAGAGTGTTTAATAAAATAAAGTACACTAAAAAAACATGCAACACCTTTCTAAGCTAACTAGCTGTTTCTTCAGGCCTTGTTTGTTTACACGAGTGTACATATATCTTTATGTATTTATATGTAGATATATCTAATTACAGACATACTGTATATACACATATAAACACCTCTCTGCCAGTCCCTTCATTGGCTCCCCATTCACAGCAGAATTAAATTCATAATTCTCACCCTTACATACAAAGCTCTCACCAACGCCGCTCCCCTCTACCTATCCTCTCTAATAAACAAGTATACTCCAGCCCGCCCACTAAGATCCAACAATGACCTTCTCCTTGCACCCGCGACTATCACCTCCTCTCATGCTAGACTGCAGGACTTCTGTTGTGCAGCACCTACCCTCTGGAACACTCTCCCTCGTGCTGTCAGACTTTGCCCTAATCGTTCTTCCTTTAAATGCTCCCTGAAGACTTTTCTGTTCAGGGAAGCCTACCACCCAATTTAATAATAAATTAATTTCACTTACCTAACATTTCTCTCATTTAACTCTGCATTAATATCTTTTCTCAATCTTGCAGTCCTCACCTCCTGTTTTTCAACCTCCTACTCTTCTAGATTGTAAGTACCCACGGGACTAGGGCCTTCAATTCCTCCTGTATGTGTTTGTACATTTTGTCCTATCTCTTGCAAGTTTTTTTTTTTTTTAATAATAATTTTTATTAAGACATATGCAATACAGACATAATGGCATATATTACACATCATAGCCATGTGAACAATAACAACATCCAAAAGAAAAACTTTTATAATTTTGAGGTGACCTCAAAGTAGTCCATATTACGCAGCAATAGAGATCTGAACCTCACACGGCCCATCAAGATCCAATGTCCTTTGTTATAAACAGGAAGACAATACCTATGTCCAGTAATAACATGCAGTTATGACAAATAATGAGCATAAAACGAATATATGGATGAAAATATTGCAAAAAATGAACTTGCAATGAACAAGCACTAATTAACAAATAATAATACACTCGGTATGTAGTTCAATATCTGAAGATCTTCAATTTACAAGGTATCTCTGAGTGAAAATAAGAAAAAGAAAGTACACTGAGTGGAGAGAAAGAGGAAAAAAGGAGGGGAAAGAAAAAGAGAGAGGAGGAAGAGGGGAGGGGAAAAACAAACAAACAAACAAAAGAAAAGGGGTTTCTTCTCTCACTCCCTTCTCCCTGTTAGAGAACAAAGCAGAAGGAGTGGGGGATATCACTGTATAGTTCATTATAGGTTGTGGTGGCATAAGAACTACTTCCGTGGCACAATACCATAATTAGCCTGAAATTGAGTGTGATAACAGCTAAAGGGAAGCTACTCAGGGCTGTAGTCCCAGACCAAGGTATGGAGGTTTTCAGAACCATGTATGTGAGAGACATAGGCTTCCATTGATTTAATATATCGCAAAGTGTCTACAACTTGTTCCCAGAGCGGAGAGGTCGACTGAAGCCACATTTTGGAAATGGATAGTTTAATCGCCAAAAATAAGTAGATGCAAAACAATTTTGGTGAAAGGTTCAGATTTGTAGGAAGAATATGAAATAGACCTATACTAGGAGAGAGTGGTATTTGGATGCCCTTTGAATTACAGTATTGAACTGCTGTCTGCCATAAGGGTACAATGATCGGACAAGTTCACCAGATATGGGCTGGAGTACCCAGTGCATCATACCCTCGCCAACACTTGGGAGAATTGGTATGTGAAATTTTGAATAGACGGACCGGTGTCATGTGCCACTGCAGCAGTACTTTGAGAAATAATTCATAAAGAGTGATGCAATGGGCTGCTTTTTTAGTTAGCCGAATTTCCAATTGCCATGCTAATGGTTCATGTATTAGTATTACCCCTAGGGAAGATTCCCATTGTTTTATCGGCAAAGACTTGTGGAAAAGTGGAGGGTGTAATATATCCTGATAAGAGGTCAAAAGCAATTTTTTATATGGGAGTTTTGAGTCCCATTTCATCTCCCATTTGGTTTTAGATTGCAGCGGGTCCTTGTCAAAACCCCACAATCTAAGAAAACTCCGTAGTCTCCAAAACTCAAAGTGTAAAAGTAAAGGCGGATTGTATTTCTGAAGAAAAGCCTGATAAGAAATTAATTGAGCCTCATACAAATCTGTTATATTAGTGATGCCCAGGTCTGACCAGAGAGACGGATGAGTATCCGACAGTGCAAGAAGAAGTCCCTTAATCTTATGGGATTTAGATGGATGCGGAGCAACTGTGGACATTTTATGGGTCTTATCCCAGAATTTCAGGTTCGAAGCTATGATGGAATTTAATAACATGGTTTGCGGCCTAGCGTGTTTAGGGAGCCAAATCAGATCCTCAAGGGAGTACCCCAGTGGAAGTGAAGCTTGCTCTAATTCTGCCCATCTACTATTGGCTGGCCTGCCCCACTGTGTCACATGGGAAAGGCAAGCAGCCTCATGATAATAAAGGATATTAGGAGCAGCCGCCCCTCCAGCAGACACAGGTTGTTGCAGGGTGCTGGTGGCAATTCTGGGGACCTTATTACGCCAGATAAATTTATTACATTGTTGTTGAAATTTGCTTATCAGGGACTTGGAGATTGGAATAGGTAAAGATCTGAATAAATAAGTCAACTTAGGCAAAAGGCTCATCTTAAATGCAGCTATGCGTCCCACCCATGACAGTGATGGTACGTTCCAAGCCTCAGTGGACATTGCTATTTCAGATAGCAAAGGGGAAAAATTCATAGAAAGTATAGTGGAAATGCTATGTGATAAAAATATACCAAGGTGTTTGATATGTGAGGTAGACCAATGAAACTTATATAGGCTCTTTAGTTCGGTAAGGGCATTCTCAGGAATGTGAATAGCATAGGCTTCCTTTTTAGAAACATTGAGTTTATAATAGCTGACCAATGCAAATCTCTCTAGCAATGAGAAAAGGTGTGGCAGGGACGTAACTGGGTCCGAGAGTAGTACAGTCAAATCGTCCGCGAACAAGGCTGTGGTCTGGGTTGTATGGTGTATATCAACTCCTTTTATTTGGGGAGATGACCTAATGGCAGTACCTAACGGTTCCATAACTAAAGAAAATATTAGCGGTGACAGGGGACAGCCCTGTCTAGTACCATTTGTGATCCCAAAAGGATCAGAACAGAATCCTAGTACCCTGACTGTGGCCGAAGGGCTAGAATATAGAGCCGCTATAGATGTTATAAACGAAGCTGGAAAACCGAACCATCGTAGGACAGCAAACATATACTCCCAGTTCACCCTGTTGAAGGCCTTTTCCGCATCCAACGACAGGGTGACACAGGGAAATCTTAATCTGTCGGCCTCAAAGTATATATTTAATAACCTCCTGGTATTGTCGGGCCCCTGGCGTCCCCTCACAAAACCCACTTGATCAAAAATAATTAAAGATGGAAGAAGGAGGTTAAGGCGTGAAGCCAATATTTTGGCATAGAGCTTAACATCCAGGTTTAATAAAGAGATAGGCCTATAGCTTGAACATTCGGTGGGGTCTTTCCTTTGTTTGGGAAGTGTAATAATGGTTGCCTGTAGAAACTCAGTAGGGAATGTGCCACAGGAACTAGCCATAGTAAAAAACCTTAACAAAAGAGGTATAAGCAGTGATTTAAATTTTTTATAGAAGAGGTCTGAGAACCCATCTGGCCCTGGTGATTTGAGGGCCTTAAGAGACCGGATAGCTGTTTTAACCTCGAATCTAGAGATGGGGACCTGTAATGCCTCTATCTGCGCTGCAGAGGCAACAGGAAGATCAAGGTTTGTAAGAAAGTCGTTTATACTGTCAAGAGTCGGAGGAGGGGTCGCACTATCTTCTGACAAGTTATAGAGGGACGAATAGTAGTCAGCAAAAGCTGTACCTATCTCTCTCGGATGTGTAATGTGTCGGCCTTTTATCCTCAGGGAATGGATGCAAGCCGCCACTGTTCGTTGGCGTAACCGGTTAGCTAAAAGCCTATCGGCTTTATTGCCCTTGTAATAAAAAAATTCTTTGAGTCTAAGAAGTCTGCCTGCTGATCTTTCCATTTCTAGCTTGACTATCTTCGTCTTAAGGTTTACCAGCTGCTCAGAGAGACACGGCGAGGGGTCAGTTTTATGCGCAGCAGAAAGTTTACGGAGGTTTACCAATAGTTGAGCTAGTGTCTCACCCTTACGTTTTTTTTGTGCCACCGCAATTCTAATGAAAGACCCCCGCATATATGCCTTCAATGAAGCCCATAAAGTAAAATCATCTACCATTATCATTAGTTTCAAGAAACCCAGTCAGATCTCTGGTGATGGAAGCAACTGTGCCAGGATCTAAGAAAACGGTTGGCGAAAGTCGCCACACTGGGGGGCTCTGTATTTCTAATGGTGATTTGAGAGTAATGTGCACAGGGTCATGATCAGACCACGGGCACTGGGGAATACATGACCTAGATATACAATCTAAAAGTCTTGGTTCACAAAAGAAAAAATCTATTTGTGAATAAGATTGGTGTACTGACGAGTAAGTGTAATCACGTGAAGACACATTGAGGGCCCGCCAAATATCAAACAAATTAAACTGAGAGATGAGAGTTCTAAATTTGTGTGAAAGATCAACCAAAGCCCTATCAGACTTACGAGATTTATCAGATTTTTTATCCATCAACGGATCCCAGACCACATTGAAATCTCCTGCAATGAGGAGGGAACCCTGACGTAGGCTGTCCAATTTAGTTAGAAACTTGCGAAGCATCCATATGTGTTGTTTATTCGGACCATAGTAGGAAGTTAATGTATAAACCACACCATCCAACTTACAAATTAGAATTAGGTACCTACCCTGTGGATCTACTTCGGTGTGGATGGGTTCATACGCAATATCTTTATGAATAAGAATAGCAACTCCTCTCGATTTTTGGGAGAAGCTCGCCGTCTCTACAACTGGGAACAACTTGGATTGTAGGGGTATTTTTGTACCCTTTAACCAGTGGGTCTCTTGTAAAAAGACTAGGTGGGCCCTGCATTTATAAAGAGACCTCAGAAAAATACTCCGCTTGGTCGGTGAGTTTAACCCCCTAATGTTTTGAGTGATACAGTTATATGGCATTGTACCAGAATGCTATCTGAGTTTATGAGGAGAAGGAAAAAAAAAAACAGGGGGTCAAAAAGGGAAGTCTAGAAAAAGGAAAGGTCAGAGAACACTCGATGAAGATCGTGTGAGAAGCCTTAACCTGATATTATGTGATAAGGTTGTGCGGTATTTGAAAGAGATAAACTGCTTTGGTAGCCTCTGAAACAATATTCAGAGTACTTTAAGTGGGGGGGAGATAACGTACGTCAACAGAAAAAAGGGAGGAAGGGAGGGGGAACCACTTACCAGTAGGGACTCACAGAAGGAAAAAGAAAAACAAAAAACAAAAGCCCCCCCAAAAAACCCACACAGTACAATCATACCAAAAGAAGGCATAATACAATAGTGAACATATAGGGACAAGGAGTGCAAAGAAGAAAGTAGGGTAACCATCTATATGATAATGAGCAACAATATGCCTACATTTAACTTACCATTACATTGAACCATGTGCATAAATGAACACGGAGATATGGATGTACAACTGTAAATCATCTCACAGGTGTATTGTAACAGAACATCAATTCAATAATACAAGTTTCATCATGACAGCATAGTTTAAACACAACCTAGCCTACAATGATGTGAAGAAAAAAAAAGGGTAAACATCTGGGTGATAATGATTAATAGCATGTCTACCTTTGACTTAACTTACCTGAAGCAGAGTCATTTGAACAGTGTACCCATATTAACACGCAAACATGGGCATACAACTATAAGTCATCACAAAAATGTATTGCAACAAACATCAACCTCACAATACAAGATTCTTCATAATAACCTATTTTATACCCAGACCTAACCTGAAATAAAGGGGGGGGGGGAAAGAAACAAACAAGTCTAACATCAGCTTAACATTGATATAGAACAATTAAAGGAAACACAGTTAAGGCAGTCTATTAGTTTATTCCTCTTGTACCCTTATTTCTCAAAAGGGTACCTGGAATGTAAAGAAAGGTTAGCAAACATATTACCCTTACAGACAGTCCTTATTCATTCTTCACCAGCGTCCTGAGCAGAGCTAGTAGGATCTGAACCATTAGAAGCTCCTTGTGGAGAAGAGACCCACATTGGGGCTGATGGGCCCAGTGAAGTTGTCGGAGGATTATCTGTTGGTACTTGGGTATCCCAAAGTTTCATGAGTCTTTGACTCTTGTCCAGAGTGGTGATGGTATGTTGTTGATTGTCTCTATGAACTATAAGCCTGGTAGGATGTCCCCACCGATACTTGATATTACGAATCCTCAAGAACTTAGTGAAGTCCCCAAATAATTTTCGTTGTTGAAGTATGCGATAGGAAAGATCCGCAAACACATTAATGTTCTGAAATTGAGCCGGGAGGGTAGGCTTAGAAAGGGATGCTCTCACCAACCGCTCTTTGTATGTGTAAAAATGCAGTCTTACAATACCATCTCTAGGCTTTTCGGATGCCAGGCTTCTAGGTCTTAAAGCTCTGTGAGCCCTATCAATAAGGCCTTCGCTGGAATCAGAGGGACGGGCCAAGCATCCAAAGTACTCCATCAGAAATGATAATAGATCCCCAGAAGCTACATCCTCTGGAATACCTCGTAGCCGCAAATTATTGCGACGGGAGCGGTCCTCCATGTCCGCCATTTTATCCTCCAAGGTGGTTAATTGCTCCGCCAGACTTTGAGCATAGGATAGAATATTAGCTTGATCCACTACCATGTCCTCCTGCTTCTTCTCCACTGTATCTAATCGCTCTGAAGTGGAGGTAAGATCTCTCCGCAGATCAGCTAAAGAAGCGGTAATTTGGGTTTGAAAGGCCGAATGATGTGCCGCCAGTCCAGGATAAAATTAGGGGTCACTGTAGATGGAGCCGCATCTTGGAGTGCTTGGAAGGTTGTAGCAACAGCATCAGTTTCAGATTGAGACATAGTTGGATCCCCTTGTTGATCCTCTGGGGAAGAGAGAGGAATAGTATTAAAATGGTCCGCCACTGTCCTTTTAGGCCCCACAGTTGCCGATTTGGGCCGCCTTTTGTTAAGATGTGCCATGGATGTAGGATCTCTCGTGGATTATTTGGTGTAAATAAGCTGGTATGAGACAAAAACTAAAAGGAACAGAAAAAACAAAAAAACAAAACAAACAAAGCTCAGTGGTTCACAGCCTCCCCCCCCTTCCTGGCATTAGTGCCCTAGCACCCCATTTGTTGAAAGACGTAATCAGACAGTTCAGGAATTACCCATCTCATGGAAGGGGTCTAGAGCCAGCGGGGTGCAGTAAATGAGAGTCAAACAAGAAGAACTCCTGAGTGTGGGGGTGTATCAATTGCTAAAAAGTTAGCTGCTCAGCAGAAGTAACGCTTGTTTGTGGTTCCCTCTTTTGTAGATAACAGAGGTCTCTCTCCTGGTGAAGCGTTCTTTCTGAAATATGTAGGGTGAAAGGAAGGTGGATATGACCCAAGGGCACGTGGGCTAATGGGAAAGGGAGAAGAGAGACTTGCCAGCTAGTTATAGATGTTGCAGCAGCCTTAATAAGTGACACAGAGACCTTCCAGGCAGCAGTGGTATATAAGCCTGGTGACAGCTAGTGTTTACTGTTTGCAAGAGTAATGTTAAATGCACATTGCCTGAACCCCAATAAGATGTCAGCAGGGCATGCAGTAATAAAACTTTTTTATGCCCCAGTGAGGGGGGGGCATCTCTACATATGACACATGGATTTTTCCTAATACATGTGTATTGAAAACTGCTTCACTATTAACACAACCAATGTCTTGGTAAAAAAACAGAACTTAGGGGGCGCAAAATAGTATATAAGAAAATGAGATACAATGTATATCTCCCAATAATAAACACTATGGGGCTGATTTATCATGTGTCTAGCGGACATGATCCGCTGTCTGCATTTATCATTGCACAAGCAGTTCTGGTGAACTACTTGTGCAATGCTGCCCTCTGCAGATTGGCGGCCAATCGGCCGCTATCAGGGGGTGTCAATTAACCCAATCATATGTGATCGGGTGGATTGCTGTCCGCCGCCTCAAAGGTGGCATACGAGTTAAGGAACATCAGTCTTAAGACCGCTGCTTCTTAACTCCTGTTTTTGGGAAGCCTGAAGGCTCGCACGGAAACAGATGTATTTGGCCCTATTCGGGCCATGATAAATCGGCCCCCAAATATGTGTCTCAATAATATAAAAACTATTAGATATAGATAATAAAAAGTCTCTAAATTTTTGTAAAATCACTTGAAAAATCACCTAAACAAAACAGAAAGGCGTCTCCTTGTGCATATCAATGCGAGATATATGTTCTTCCCACAGAAAACACCAGGTACTCACAAAAGTGGCAGCACTCCTTTGTTCTGTTAAATGCAGGCTAAGAGATTGCAATGACTTAACTCACTGGCCCCTCGCATCAGCATACTGGAGGTGTCTTTTCTTAAAGGGACAGTCAACACCTAAATTATAATTGTTTAAAAAGATAGATAACGCCTTTAATACCCATTCTCCAGCTTTGCACAACCAACATTGTTATATTCATATACTTTATAACATTTAAACCTCTAAATTTCTGCCTGTTTCTAAGCCACTACAGATAGCCTCTTATCACATGCTTTTTTATTAGCTTTTCACAACAGGAGACTGCTAGTTCATGTGAGCCATATAGATAACATTGTGCTCATGCCCATGGGTTGTGGATGACACTGCACTAATTGGCTAAAATGCAAGTCAATAGATAATAAATAAATAACCATGTGATCAGAGGGCTGTCAGAAGAGGCTTAGATACAAGGTAATTACAGAGGTTAAAAGTATATTAATGTAACCATGTTGGCTGTACAAACCTGGGGAATGGGTAATAAAGGGATTATCTATCTTTTTAAACAATAAACATTTTGTGAGTGAAATTCAACTCCCCCCTGCATGCATCCAGATCCCAGTCTGTAACCGGATCTCAGCTCACCCTTCACTAGAATAGCGGGAAGAGGAGACTACTCCCAACTCAGCAGTTAAAAATTTCATATAAAAAACAGTTAAAACAGAGCACTGAACATAGCCCTGTGAACACAATGCGAGCATGAAGAGAAGTAAAGTAGGGAGAAGGGTTTTTTAAAAATAAATAAATAAAAGCAGCAGAAGATCTGTTCCCCTGGAAGCCTTGATATTTAGTTATGTGGTTAAGCTTTTCCATCCACTAAAGTTATGGTCTGGATTTGGAAATACCGCTGTATATACTGTGATTCTCAGTAAACTTGCTGTCTTGTTCTCTCTTTTCTTTAGAACGGTGAAGTAGAGTGTTCATTTCTGCCTTGTCCTAGTCTGGAGTGTCCAAGGGAGGACTGGGTACTGGAGGCCGGTCAGTGCTGTTACAAATGCCAGGACCCTCCTCAGAGGTCAGGTATGAGCTATTCATAAGCACAGGGCACAGTTGATAGGGTAAAGGGACTGTTAACCCCACAAATTCAGGAATTTCAGAGCTCAACTGGAGCTTAAAAAATGTTACTACTTCCCTCTAAATAGAATTAAAACATAGATAGTCTATCTCTTATCTCAAGCTGAGATTTCTGGGTAATCAAAAGCAAAACCCAAACCACATGTATTGCTGTTTATTCATCAGTGTGAAGTGCATACATCCTACATAAATGTTTGATTGGCTCAGTTAAAGTCACCCAATAAATGAGACTTTAATGTCTCTTTGAAAATGTCATAGACTTTAACTCACTTTCAATATGAGGTTAAAAGAGCCCTTCGTTTCTTTTATTCGCTTATTTGTGTGCTAAAAGAGACACATTTTATGTTTAACCAAAAATTTGCTCCCCTTATAATGAAATTTTACTATTACAATATATTATTATTTTAACCCAGGATGCCCTTTTGATGACAATGGAATTGAGATTCCAGTTGGACAGATCTGGTCTCCTGGGGATCCTTGTGCTATCTGCATTTGTCAGGTAAGTAGAATTTAATAATATGAAGTTCCAAGTACGTTTTTATAAATAGAGTTCTTACAAATAGAATGTTCACTTTCCAAATAAGAATGTTAATAATCATAAACAATTTAATTTAGAATATAAGTTGTCATAGACATTGTATTCCATTGTCAGCACATTTCTTGATCTCTCATGTCTGAATACTTTGTCTGAATACTCTGATAAATGATCAGGGGTCAAATACATTATTTTTCAATCTTTACTATAAAGTTACATTTAATAAAAAAACATTGCACATAATTAACCCTCAACCACAAAAGTCATTGTAACCTCCAACTACAGCTCTAATCATCAACCTTTACCATCATCCTGACCTCCAACCATAGCCCTAATCCTCAATCTTTAGCATTATCCTGACCTCCAACCATAGCTCCAATCCTCAACCTTTACCATCATCCTGACCTCCAATCATAACTCGAATTCTCAACCTTTACTGTCAACCTAACCTCCAACCATAGCTCTAATCCTCAACCTTTACCATCATCCTGACCTCCAACCATAGCTCTAATACTCAACTTTTACCACCATCCTAACCTCTAACCATAGCTCTAATCCTCAACCTTTACTGTTAACCTAACCTCCAACCATAGCTCTAGTCCTTAACCTTAACTTTCACCCTGCTCTCCAACCATATCTTGTCTCTATCTCAATTCAAATCCTCAAACTTAGAGTCACCTTAACCTCCAATCATAGCTCGAATCCTCAACCTTTACTGTCATCCTAACCTCCAACCATAACTCTAATCCTCAAGATTAACGGTCATCCTAACCTCCAAATATATCTCTAATCCTCAGCCTTTATCGTCATGCTAACCTCCAACCATAGCTCTAAACCTCAACCTTAACTGTCACCCTGATCTCCAACCATACCTCGACTCTTATCCTCAACATTAGCGTAATTTTAACCTTCAACCATAGCTCTAATACTCAACCTTCACTGTCATCCTAACCTTTAATGATAGCTCTAATCCTCAACATTAACTATCATCCTAACCTCCAACCATAGCATTAATCCTCAACCTTAACCATCATCTTAACTTCCAACCATAGCTCTAATCCTCAACCTTTACTGCCATCCCAACCTCCAACCATAACTCTTATCCTCAACCTTAACCGTCATCTTAACCTCCAACCATAGCTCTAATCTTCAACCTTAACTGTCACCCTGACCTCCAACCATATCTCTTATCCTCAAACTTAGCGTCACCTTAACCTCCAATCATAAATCTAATCCTCAATCTTTACCTTCATCCTGACCTCCAACCATAGCTCTAATCTTCAACATTTATCTTTGTTCTAACCTCCAACCATAGCTCTTATCTTCAACCTTTATCTTTGTTCTAACCTCCAATGATAGCTCTAATCCTCAACCTTAAAGGGACAGTATACACTCATTTTCATATAACTGCATGTAATAGACACCACTATAAAGAATAAGATGCACAGATACTGATATAAAAATCCAGTATAAAACTGTTTAAAAACTTACTTAGAAGCTTTCAGTTTAGCTCTGTTGAAAAGGTAGCTGGAAAGCCCACTGCAAGTGGGAAATAAGACACTCCCCCCCCCCTTCGTTTGCATATGAAAAGACCCTTTACACAAACAGGAGCAAGCTGGAGAAGGTAGCTGATGGTATTCACATAAAACTTTGGGGCTTGGTTAGGAGTCTGAAAATCAGAGCAATGTTATTTAAAAATAAGCAAAACTAAACATTTTTTTTAAAAAAACTTCAAGGGGTATATAAATAGATCATCTACAAAACATTTATGCAAAGAAAAAATGAGTGTATAATGTCCCTTTAACTCTCAACCTTTATCATCATGCTAATCTCCAACCATATCTTGTCTCTATCTCAATTCTAATCCTCAAACTTAGAGTCACCTTAACCTCCAATCATAGCTCGAATCCTCAACCTTTACTGTCATCCTAACCTCCAACCATAACTCTAATCCTCAAGATTAATGGTCATCCTAACCTCCAAATATATCCCTAATCCTCAGCCTTTATCGTCATGCTAACCTCCAACCATAGCTCTAAACCTCCACCTTAACTGTCACCCTGATCTCCAACCATACCTCGACTCTTATCCTCAACATTAGCGTAATCTTAACCTTCAACCATAGCTCTAATACTCAACCTTCACTGTCATCCTAACCTTTAATGATAGCTCTAATCCTCAACATTAACTATCATCCTAACCTTCAACCATAGCATTAATCCTCAACCTTAACCATCATCTTAACTTCCAACCATAGCTCTAATCCTCAACCTTTACTGCCATCCCAACCTCCAACCATAACTCTTATCCTCAACCTTAACCGTCATCTTAACCTCCAACCATAGCTCTAATCTTCAACCTTAACTGTCACCCTGACCTCCAACCATATCTCTTATCCTCAAACTTAGCGTCACCTTAACCTCCAATCATAAATCTAATCCTCAATCTTTACCTTCATCCTGACCTCCAACCATAGCTCTAATCTTCAACATTTATCTTTGTTCTAACCTCCAACCATAGCTCTTATCTTCAACCTTTATCTTTGTTCTAACCTCCAACCATAGCTCTTATCTTCAACCTTTATCTTTGTTCTAACCTCCAATGATAGCTCTAATCCTCAACCTTAAAGGGACAGTATACACTCATTTTCATATAACTGCATGTAATAGACACCACTATAAAGAATAAGATGCACAGATACTGATATAAAAATCCAGTATAAAACTGTTTAAAAACTTACTTAGAAGCTTTCAGTTTAGCTCTGTTGAAAAGGTAGCTGGAAAGCCCACTGCAAGTCTGAAATAAGACACTCCCCCCCCCCCCCCCCTTCGTTTGCATATGAAAAGACCCTTTACACATACAGGAGCAAGCTGGAGAAGGTAGCTGATAGTATTCACATAAAACTTTGGGGCTTGGTTAGGAGTCTGAAAATCAGAGCAATGTTATTTAAAAATAGGCAAAACTAAACATTTTTTTTTTTTAAACTTCAAGGGGTATATAAATAGATCATCTACAAAACATTTATGCAAAGAAAAAATGAGTGTATAATGTCCCTTTAACTCTCAACCTTTATCATCATGCTAATCTCCAACCAATACTCTACTGTATTACTTCTCCCAGATTAAAAAAGCAAACAAAAACAACAACATAGTTTTTAATAAATATATTTAAACAATGTAATTTCCATTCCTGTGGAGATATCACAGTATTCAAATATCAATGAGAAAAACATGAGTACAGAATTTAGATGTTTTTATTTAACAGACTTCTTGTCATGTGTTTTGTTTATCATGTGCCCCTTGCTTACTGCTGATGAATATAAGAGCAATACTTATAAACCATTCTAAATCAAACCTTTCTACAGCTGGGATTGATTAAAATCTTTTGGAATTATTTGTAATATTTGTCATCTAATTTAGGCAGATAGCTCCATTTTATGCAAGAAAACAGACTGCGTGGACACTTGTCCTCACCCGATCCCGGTGCCTGGACAGTGCTGCCCTGACTGTTCAGCAGGTAAATCGCCCCACAATACTACAGACTTCTAGCATAACAGGAAAACTACATATATATATATATATATATATATATATATATATATATATATAAATGGTATTAGTCTTTGCTGGCTAATGTTTGTATGTTAATTTGTTATCAGACCTTCCGGAAGCACAATCACATTTCGCTATAATGGTCTGTCTCCTTTTAACAGTATCAATAATAAAGGAAGCCTATTACTATGGTTTAATATAGAGGTAGCCCTACCACAAGACTAAATACTTGGCTAGGGTATTGTATATGATTTTGTGCTGTTCCTAACTAACTAAATAACTAGCCTAACTAACGTTTAAAATATGACTGAGTGTAAACTGCAGAAAGGTCTACAAGCTGAGCAACTTAAATGATTATTAAAGGGACATGAAACCATTTTTTTTCTTTCATGAATCAGACAAAGAACACAATTTTAAAATTTACTTCTGTTACCTAATTTGCTCCATTCTCTTGATATCCTTTGTTGAAGAAGCAACAATGCACATTGTTTAAACCAATTTCAAATCCTCTTTGAAACCTTCTAAGGCCCCAATTTATCAAGGGGTCGGAGCGCAGACGGCTGCATAAGCAAACCTGTATCTGAGATTTAAGAATCAACAATCATCAAACCTCTGCTTCTTAACCCACTTGACCACCTGTTATATACCATATGTCAATTTTCACATACATTTACTACCGGGTAGATTAACAGCGATGTTGCACACTAGCCGTAGTGTACAATGATAAATGCAGGCAGCATATTGCCCTCTAGACACGAAGCTGGGTGTATAGGGGCAAAGATGTATGCCCCTGTCCGCCTTACTTTAGTAAATCTGGCCCTAAGAGATTGTGCAGTTTTCTCAGTTTGAACCGTTGCATACTTTAGACATTCCTTTTCTGTCTTGGCAAGTAGTGTTTCTTTTAGCAATTTCTGCTGACAGAAGAGTTTGTGACTTGTCTGTTATTTCTTGTGAGCCTACTTTATTTTTCTGCAATATAAGGTTTTAAGTACAAAATATTATTTTTTTCTATTGAAAGTGGTTTCTTCTGGTTAACATCTATCTAGAAATTGTAGTTTTTTATTTGTTCTAATTCACTCCATTCTAAAGAAGGCTCCTACATAATGCAGTTGTTGTGATAGTATTTCAATTCTACAATTATTTTATTTCATTTCTCAAGTCCATGCAGTGGCCAGAAGGCCACTGTTGTTACTTTAGATTCTTGGCTAAATCTCTTGTTTCATAAGGTTTATTTGTAGGTGGGAAAGTCTCCCCCAAATCACATTACAGCCCATTCTACTAGATCAGTTTCCCTTCCTGGGCTTTAAAAATTAGGTTTCTTTTGAACAAATGTGCAAGGCAGCAACATGGTTATCCTTACATACCTTTACTAGATTCTACTACTTTGATGTTTTTGCTTCTTCGGAAGCAATTTTTGGTAGAAAAGTCCTCCAGGCAGCAGTGTCTGGAAATTAGATATCTGTCTGTCAAAACAAAATGTTTCCCTCCCAACTCCACAGCTTGAGTATTTGTTCCCAGGTGTAATGGATTGTGGACTTCCAACGTCTTAGGAAAGAAAACAAAATTTATACTTACCTGATAAATTTCTTTAATGATGGAGAGAGTCCACCAGCCCCGCCCAATTTTATTAAACTAATTTTTTTATCTGGCGGCAGTTCTAGTTTTCACCTATTTTTCCCTTTTTTTACTTTTCTAATTGCTTGGCTATACGTCAGACTTTGGGGAAACTTTGCTGCCTCCTACTGGCCAGGAGTTGAATTCCGTGAGTAACGGATTGTGGGCTCTCAATAACAGTGCAGGGTGCTTTATCTTGTGCTCAGTCCTGCGCTAAGAATAACGCACAATTGAATATTACAAGTGGGTTGTTAAAGGGACACTGCCCAAATTCTTTCTTTCATGATTCAGATAGAGCAAGCAATTTTAAACAACTTTCTAATTTACTCCTATTATCAATTTTTCTTTGTTCTCTTGCTATCTTTATTTGAAAAAGAAAGTCCAGAACCCTGGACAGCACTTGTTTATTGATGGATGCATTTATCCACCAATCAGCAAGAACAACCCAGGTTGTTCACCAAAATTTAGCTGGCATCTAAATTTGCATTCTTGTTTTTCAAATAAAGATACCAAGAGAATGAAGAACATTTGCTAATAGGAGTAAATTAGAAAGTTGCTTAAAATTGCATGCTCTATCTGAATCACAAAATAAAAAAATTTGGGTTCAGTGTTCCTTTAAATATTTTAATCAGAGCATTTTTATCACGTCCTATGTGGTTAATGGTTACTAGTGACTTTATTAAAGAGACAGTCTACTGGATTTTATTTTATTGTTAAAAAAGATAGATAACACCTTTACTACCCATTACCCATCTTTGCATAAACAACATTCTTATAGTAATATTCTTTCTGACCGGTAAGTTTGCCTGTTTCTAAGCCCTTGCAGGCCACCTCTTTTCTCAGTGTTTTTTATTAGCTTTTAACAATCTTGCACTAGAGCCAGGCAGTGCTAGTTCATTTGTGCCATATTATTAACATTGTGCTAAAAATATAAAAAAACGTTAATAAGTCTATATTATGTCAAACTCCTCATACAAAACTGCACCTGTCTTCAGTTCAAATATACCAACAAGAAAATGAAAAGATTATGAGGAGCGCTCAAAATTGGCTAAAGACAATTCCCTTTATTTATACCACACACAAATAAATATTCAAAACAGAGTGCTCACTCTTATACACAAAATATATTTATTAAAAATTATTTACATCAAATTAATATGTTCCTTATTCTTTTATAGCATCAAGCTAAAACCATTTTGTTAAAGACAATGTGAAATTTTTCTTATTTGTTTCAACAATTAAAATCCTTAAATGACGCTCTCAAAACAGCTATAACAAAGAATAAGGTAACAAAAAAGACCTAGGCATAATTGTTGGGAGATTTCATAACAACAAAGATTCACATACATTTGGGACACATTCGGCTAGATTTAGAGTTTTGTCGGTAACGACCCGCGTAGCTAACGCATGCTTTTTTCCCCCCGCACCTTTTAAATACCGCTGGTATTTAGAGTTCACAGAATGGCTGCGTTTTCAGTGTGTTAGGCTCCAAAAAGGGAGCGTAGAACATAATTTACCGCCACTTCAACTCTAAATACCAGCGTTGCTTATGGACGCAGCCAGCTTCAAAAACTTGCTCGTGCACGATTCCCCCATAAGAAACAATGGGGCTCTTTGAGCTGAAAAAAAACCTAACACCTGCAAAAAAGCAGCATTAAGCTCCTAACGCAGCCCCATTGTTTCCTATGGGGAAACACTTCCTACGTCTGCAGCTAACACCCTAACATGTACCCCGAGTCTAAACACCCCTAGCCTTACACTTATTAACCCCTAATCTGCCACCCCCGCTATCGCTGACCCCTGCATATTATTATTAACCCCTAATCTGCCGCTCCGTACACCGCCGCAACCTACGTTATCCCTATGTACCCCTAATCTGCTGCCCCTAACACCGCCGACCCCTATATTATATTTATTAACCCCTAATCTGCCGCCCCCAACGTCCCCTCCACCTACCTACAATAATTAACCCCTAATCTGCCGACCGGACTTCACCGCTACTCTAATAAATGTATTAACCCCTAAAGCTAAGTCTAATCCTAACACTAACACCCCCCTAAGTTAAATATAATTTAAATCTAATGAAATATATTAACTCTTATTAAATAAATTATTCCTATTTAAAGCTAAATACTTACCTGTAAAATAAACCCTAATATAGCTACAATATAAATTATAATTATATTGTAGCTATTTTAGGATTAATATTTATTTTACAGGCAACTTTGTATTTATTTTAACCAGGTACAATAGCTATTAAATAGTTAATAACTATTTAATAGTTACCTAGTTAAAATAATCACAAAATTACCTGTAAAATAAATCCTAACCTAAGTTACAATTAAACCTAACACTACACTATTAATAAATTAATTAAATACAATACCTACAAATAAATACAATGAAATAAACTAACTAAAGTACAAAAAATAAAAAAGAACTAAGTTACAAAAAATAAAAAAATATTTACAAACATTAGAAAAATATTACAACAATGTTAAACTAATTACACCTACTCTAAGCCCCCTAATAAAATAAGAAAGACTCCCAAAATAAAAAATGCCCTACCCTATTCTAAAATGAAAATAGAAAAGCTCTTTTACCTTACCAGCCCTGAAAAGGGCCCTTTGCGGGGCATGCCCCAAAGAATTCAGCTCTTTTGCCTGTAAAAAAAAATATACAATACCCCCCCAACATTACAACCCACCACCCACATACCTCTAATCTAACCCAAACCCCCCTTAAATAAACCTAACACTAAGCCCCTGAAGATCTTCCTACCTTATCTTCACCACGCCGGGTTCACCAATCGATCCAGAAGAGCCTCCGATGTCTTGATCCAAGCCCAAGCGGGGGGCTGAAGATGTCCATGATCCGGCCAAAGTCTTCATCCAAGCGGGAGCTGAAGAGGTCCATGATCCGACTGAAGTCTTCTATCAAGCGGCATCTTCAATCTTCTTTCTTCCGGATCCATGTAGTTCATCCCACCGACGCGGAACATCATTCTTCACCGACGACTTCCCGACGAATGATGGTTCCTTTAAGGGACGTCATCCAAGATGGCATCCCTCAAATTCCGATTGGCTGATAGGATTCTATCAGCCAATCGGAATTAAGGTAGGAAAATTCTGATTGGCTGATGGAATCAGTCAATCAGATTCAAGTTCAATCCGATGGCTGATCCAATCAGCCAATCAGATTGAGCTTGCATTCTATTGGCTGTTCCGGTCGGCAGATTAGGGGTTAAAAAAATGTATTAGAGTGGCGGCGATGTGGGGGGGGCCTCAGTGTAGGGGTACATAGGTAGTTTATGGGTGTTAGTGTACTTTAGAGCACAGTAGTTAAGAGCTTTATGAACCGGCGTTAGCCCAGAAAGCTCTTAACTCCTGGCTTTTCTCTGCGGCTGGAGTTTTGTCGTTAGATTTCTAATGCTCACTTCAGCCAAGACTATAAATACCGGCGTTAGAAAGACCCCCATTGAAAAGACAGGATACGCAATTGACGATCAGCCAATCAGATTGAGCTCGCATTCTATTGGCTGATCGGAACAGCCAATAGAATGCGAGCTCAATCTGATTGGCTGATTGGATCAGCCAATCGGATTGAACTTGAATCTGATTGGCTGATTCCATCAGCCAATCAGAATTTTCCTACCTTAATTCCGATTGGCTGATAGAATCCTATCAGCCAATCGGAATTCGAGGGACGCCATCTTGGATGACGTCCCTTAAAGGAACCGTCATTCGTCGGGAAGTCGTCGGTGAAGATGGATGTTCCGCGTCGGCGGGATGAACTACATGGATCCGGAAGAAAGAAGATTGAAGATGCCGCTTGATAGAAGACTTCAGTCGGATCATGGACCTCTTCAGCTCCCGCTTGGATGAAGACTTCAGCCGGATCATGGACATCTTCAGCCCCCCACTTGGGCTTGGATCAAGACATCGGAGGCTCTTCTGGATCGATCGGTGAACCCGGCGTGGTGAAGATAAGGTAGGAAGATCTTCAGGGGCTTAGTGTTAGGTTTATTTAAGGGGGGTTTGGGTTAGATTAGGGGTATGTGGGTGGTGGGTTGTAATGTTGGGGGGGGGGTATTGTATGTTTTTTTTTACAGGCAAAAGAGCTGAATTCTTTGGGGCATGCCCCGCAAAGGGCCCTTTTCAGGGCTGGTAAGGTAAAAGAGCTTTTCTATTTTCATTTTACAATAAGGTAGGGCATTTTTTTATTTTGGGGGTCTTTCTTATTTTATTAGGGGGCTTAGAGTAGGTGTAATAAGTTTAACATTGTTGTAATATTTTTCTAATGTTTGTAAATATTTTGTTATTTTTTGTAACTTAGTTCTTTTTTATTTTTTGTCCTTTAGTTAGTTTATTTCATTGTATTTATTTGTAGGTATTGTATTTAATTAATTTATTGATAGTGTAGTGTTAGGTTTAATTGTAGATAATTGTAGGTATTTTATTTAATTAATTTATTGATAGTGTAGTGTTAGGTTTAATTGTAGGTAATTGTAGGTATTTTATTTAATTAATTTATTGATAGTGTAGTGTTAGGTTTAATTGTAACTTAGGTTAGGATTTTTTTTACAGGTAATTTTGTAATTATTTTAACTAGGTAACTATTAAATAGTTATTAACTATTTAATAGCTATTGTACCTGGTTAAAATAAATACAAAGTTGCCTGTAAAATAAATATTAATCCTAAAATAGCTACAATATAATTATAATTTATATTGTAGCTATATTAGGATTTATTTTACAGGTAAGTATTTAGCTTTAAATAGGAATAATTTATTTAATAACAGTTAATTTATTTCGTTAAATTTAAATTATATTTAATTTAGGGGGGTGTTAGTGTTAGGGTTAGACTTAGCTTTAGGGGTTAATACATTTATTAGAGTAGCGGTGAAGTCCGGTCGGCAGAATAGGGGTTAATTATTGTAGGTAGGTGGAGGCGACGTTGGGGGCGGCAGATTAGGGGTTAATAAATATAATATAGGGGTCGGCGGTGTTAGGGGCAGCAGATTAGGGGTACATAGGGATAACGTAGGTGGCGGCGGTGTGCGGTCGGCAGATTAGGGGTTAAAATTTTTTAATAGAGTGGCGGCGATGTGGGGGGGCCTCGGTTTAGGGGTACATAGGTAGTTTATGGGTGTTAGTGTACTTTAGAGCACAGTAGTTAAGAGCTTTATGAACCGGCGTTAGCCCATAAAGCTCTTAACTACTGACTTTTTTCTGCGGCTGGAGTTTTGTCGTTAGATTTCTAACGCTCACTTCAGCCACGACTCTAAATACCGGCGTTAGAAAGATCCCATTGAAAAGATAGGATACGCAAATGGCGTAGGGGGATCTGCGGTATGGAAAAGTCACGGCTGCAAAGTGAGCGTTAGACCCTTTCCTGACTGACTCTAAATACCAGCGGTAGCCCAAAACCAGCGTTAGGAGCCTCTAACGCTGGTTTTGACGGCTACCGCCAAACTCTAAATCTAGCCGACCATTTCAAATTGAAAAAACTGTTACAATTTGAATGTGAAAAGTAACGATAATCAGGACATCCTATTGGCCAATAGAGAAAATCAGTGTCTTAAAGGAACTGTGTGATAAATTGCCTTTTAACCCACAAGAGTTTTTTGTTGCTGACTAAAGGGAATTGAGAGACAATTTCATTTAAGGATTTTAATTGTTGAAACAAATAAGAAAAATTTCACATTGTCTTTAACAAAATAGTTTTAGATTGATACTATAAAAGAATAAGGAACATATTAATTTGATGTAAATCATTTTTAACCAATATATTTTGTGTATAAGAGTGCGCACTCTGTTTTGAATATTTATTTATTTGTGTGTGGTATAAATAAAGGGAATTGTCTTTAGCCAATTTTGAGCGCTCCTCATAATCTTTTCATTTTCTAGTTAATAACATTGTGCTCACTCCCGTGAAGAATGATAATGATTATGCAAAAACCAGCACTGATTGGCTAAAGTGCAAGTCTGTAAAAAGTACTGAGATAAGGGGACAGTCTGCAGAAGCTTAGAAACAGGTAATCATAGAGGTAAAAACGTATATTAATATAACAATGTTGGTTAAGCAAAACTAGGGAATGGGTAATAAAGGGATTGTCTATCTTTTTAAACAATAACAATTTTCAGCTAAACTGTCCCTTTGAACCATTATAATTATTAGTATAGCACAAAACTACATGATTTATCATTTATTTATCATATCCAGATACATCCACAAAAAAGAAAAAGAAAGCAGAAAAAACATAGCATACTTCTGCATATATCATGAGAATTATACAAAACACAACTCAGCAAAAGCGAACAAATACGTATATCTCTACATCCTTCCTTTCCTCTAAAGGGACATTTCAAAATGCTGTATTTTTTTTAATTATCTCCCACTCTCACCCCCCCCCCCCAAAAAAAAAAAAAGTACTCCTTCTTCCTCCCTCTCCTCAATTCTTTACTTATAGTTAAATTTGAGAAAAGTCGCCTCCTTATATTGCTTCTTGTAGGAAAATAGAATGCCGAAAAGGATAAATTATCATCTTTTGAATTACTGTTGAATATGATTTTTTTTTTTTTTTTTTAACAATTTTTTATTGAAGTCGTAGTCAAATACAATATATAAAAGGTATGCCCAAAACATTTACAAATAGATGTATACACAGTACCATTAGTAGAGTAATATATTCAAATATTTCAGGCGTAACTATAAAATGTGGGCTATCTTATAAAGGGACTTCAGTTTTATCATAGAGTATCATAAAAGTAACAAAAACAAAAATGAACCTCTCCCAGCTAAATAAGAGGAAGATTAAGGTATCTACTCATATAAGAATAGGGCTAGGGAGGGGATAGCTCTATAGTTTTATGGGGAGGGGGGATGCAGCGGGCGAGAGCCGCTCAATATAAAATAGGAGGGGGGGAGGGGGGAAGGAGGGCGGAGCCAGGTAGTATGTGAAATTTGTAAATGTACTAAGGAGTTAGAGCTTTTAAGTACGCTATTAAACAGAATTATAACGATATTGTTTAGAAACATCTAAGTAGTGTATTTTTCGTCTGGAAACGAACAGACCAATTATGAACAATAGGTTTAAATATTTGGGGTAACTATAGGTTATATGCCAGAACAAGAGGTACCTCTCTATAAGATTTGCATAGGGTAGTATTGAAGCTCTATAGGGATTTACCTTTATAAGCATTATACATATAAAACAGTGAGCAAAAGTGGGCCCCAGACACATAAATGAAACCTTCAAACATTTAGGGAATATGAAAATTACCTTCATGTACCTTTATGCACAGATATTGGTAGGTAGCTGTATAGGCCAGTATATGCTATAACTAGGAAATCTTTGCTAAACACTCAAGGCCAAGTGAATAAGCTAAAATCAAAGCTGTGACGAGGGAGACACAATAGTATAGAGGGTATATATACAAAAGTATGATGACAAAGTTTTGAAAAAAACAAAAAACAAAACAAAAACAAAATACCCTGATTTTAAGCTCTAATACACCCTAGGGTTATTCTAGACCCACCTAAATTCTATACATCAGAGATATGGTCAACCTGTAATCAAGCGACTCACAATGAAACCAACAAGACGCAGGGAAGGAGATTGCTAAAGTTACCTATTGTGTAACTGGAGATGAGACCACCCTTAGATGAATAATAAGCCCAGTTTGCTTTAACTTATAAATTACGGTCTACCTCCGCAGCAGAATATCACCAGACTTAATATTAATAGAACCCACCAGGGTATAACATACTCTAGTCGCAAAGACTCTAATGTCTACAATATATGGCAAGTATCTCCTGAGCACTAAACATCAAGTAAACTGACATAGCTTTAAATAAAAAAAAAAAAAAAAAAAAAAAACGTCTTTAGAGTGTTAATCAGTTGGTCAGTACAGTACATAAAGAGGAAACAGAAACAGAAAAAACCCTGTAGTGTGAGAATGTGAAGAGTAATGCTAAACAATTCTGGGGTATAAATCTTTTAAGTGAACATTAACTTTTGAGAATAATTCTTGAGGGCTTTGTACCAGCAATACCAGAGGGGGTGTATGGGGCTGGATAAGTATGAATTAACGATCCTATAGTAGTCCAGAGCTCTCTCACCAAAATTGCCCTGTCAGAGTAAAACGGCTATTGAAGTGTGTTCATTTTATCCCCTTTGCAGTTCTAAAGTGTGTAGTGAGATTTAGGTAACCATTCAATATACCTTGTTAAAACAAAGCACCAGTACATTAGCTAAACACCAGCGAGCTTTTTATCTAGAAGGGGTTTGTATTAGAATCCTGCTTTCTCCAACATTGGTGTGTCCGGTCCACGGCGTCATCCTTACTTGTGGGAATATCTCTTCCCCAACAGGAAATGGCAAAGAGTCCCAGCAAAAGCTGGCCATATAGTCCCTCCTAGGCTCCGCCCACCCCAGTCATTCTCTTTGCCGTTGCACAGGCAACATCTCCACGGAGATGGTTAAGAGTATGTGGTGTTTTAGTTGTAGTTTTTTATTCTACTATCAAGAGTTTGTTATTTTAAAATAGTGCTGGTATGTACTATTTACTCTGAAACAGAAAAAGATGAAGAATCTGTTTGTGAGAGGAAGATGATTTTAGCAGATAATAACTAAAATCGGGTGCTGTTTCCACATAGGACTGTTGAGATGAAGTAACTTCAGTTGGGGGAAACAGTTAGCAGACTTTTTCTGCTTAAGGTATGACTAGCCATATTTCTAACAAGACTGTGTAATGCTGGAAGGCTGTCATTTCCCCTCATGGGGACCGGTAAGCCATTTTCTTAGTCTCAAACAGAATAAAGGGCTTAATATGGGCTATACAACTGGTAGACACTTTTATGGGCAAAATCGATTGCTTTATTTGGGCATTTTATACATGTTTATGCTTGTAATTCACACTTACAAGCTTGGGGAACGTTTTTTAATGTCAGGCACTGTGTTAGACACCTTTCCAGTCAGGAAGGGCCTTCCCAGTTGTAGGCTGAGCCTCATTTTCGCGCCATTACTGCGCAGTTACTTTTTGAGAGCAGACATGCAGATGCATGTGTGAGGATCCCAAAGTAGTTGGAAAACTTCCTAGAAGGCTTCATTTGGTATCGTATTCCCCTCTGGGTTTGGTAAAGTCGCAGCAAAGGCTGTAGATGGGACTGTAGAGGGGTTAATTTAAGGGTTAAAGCTTTGAAAATTGGTGTGCAATACCTTGAATGCTTTAAGACACTTTTATTTAATTAATTTATTGATAGTGTAGTGTTAGGTTTAATTGTAACTTAGGTTAGGATTTATTTTACAGGTAATTTTGTAATTATTTTAACTAGGTAACTATTAAATACGTATATCTCTACATCCTTCTTTTCCTCTAAAGGGACATTTCAAAATGCTGTATTTTTTTTAATTATCTCCCACTCTCACCCCCCCCCCCCAAAAAAAAAGTACTCCTTCTTCCTCCCTCTCCTCAATTCTTTACTTATAGTTAAATTTGAGAAAAGTCGCCTCCTTATATTGCTTCTTGTAGGAAAATAGAATGCCGAAAAGGATAAATTATCATCTTTTGAATTACTGTTGAATATGATTTTCTTTTTTTTTTTTTTTAAACAATTTTTTATTGAAGTCGTAGTCAAATACAATATATAAAAGGTATGCCCAAAACATTTACAAATAGATGTATACACAGTACCATTAGTAGAGTAATATATTCAAATATTTCAGGCGTAACTATAAAATGTGGGCTACCTTATAAAGGGACTTCAGTTTTATCATAGAGTATCATAAAAGTAACAAAAACAAAAATGAACCTCTCCCAGCTAAATAAGAGGAAGATTAAGGTATCTACTCATATAAGAATAGGGCTAGGGAGGGGATAGCTCTATAGTTTTATGGGGAGGGGGGATGCAGCTGGCGAGAGCCGCTCAATATAAAATAGGAGGGGGGGAGGGGGGAAGGAGGGCAGAGACAGGTAGTATGTGAAATTTGTAAATGTACTAAGGAGTTAGAGCTTTTAAGTACGCTATTAAACAGAATTATAACGATATTGTTTAGAAACATCTAAGTAGTGTATTTTTCGTCTGGAAACGAACAGACCAATTATGAACAATAGGTTTAAATATTTGGGGTAACTATAGGTTATATGCCAGAACAAGAGGTACCTCTCTATAAGATTTGCATAGGGTAGTATTGAAGCTCTATAGGGATTTACCTTTATAAGCATTATACATATAAAACAGTGAGCAAAAGTGGGCCCCAGACACATAAATGAAACCTTCAAACATTTAGGGAATATGAAAATTACCTTCATGTACCTTTATGCACAGATATTGGTAGGTAGCTGTATAGGCCAGTATATGCTATAACTAGGAAATCTTTGCTAAACACTCAAGGCCAAGTGAATAAGCTAAAATAAAAGCTGTGACGAGGGAGACACAATAGTATAGAGGGTATATATACAAAAGTATGATGACAAAGTTTTGAAAAAAACAAAAAACAAAACAAAAACAAAATACCCTGATTTTAAGCTCTAATACACCCTAGGGTTATTCTAGACCCACCTAAATTCTATACATCAGAGATATGGTCAACCTGTAATCAAGCGACTCACAATGAAACCAACAAGATGCAGGGAAGGAGATTGCTAAAGTTACCTATTGTGTAACTGGAGATGAGACCACCCTTAGATGAATAATAAGCCCAGTTTGCTTTAACTTATAAATTACGGTCTACCTCCGCAGCAGAATATCACCAGACTTAATATTAATAGAACCCACCAGGGTATAACATACTCTAGTCGCAAAGACTCTAATGTCTACAATATATGGCAAGTATCTCCTGAGCACTAAACATCAAGTAAACTGACATAGCTTTAAATAAAAAAAAAAAAAAATAAAAAAAAAAAACGTCTTTAGAGTGTTAATCAGTTGGTCAGTACAGTACATAAAGAGGAAACAGAAACAGAAAAAACCCTGTAATGTGAGAATGTGAAGAGTAATGCTAAACAATTCTGGGGTATAAATTTTTTAAGTGAACATTAACTTTTGAGAATAATTCTTGAGGGCTTTGTACCGGCAATACCAGAGGGGGTGTATGGGGCTGGATAAGTATGAATTAACGATCCTATAGTAGTCCAGAGCTCTCTCACCAAAATTGCCCTGTCAGAGTAAAACGGCTATTGAAGTGTGTTCATTTTATCCCCTTTGCAGGACTAAAGTGTGTAGTGAGATTTAGGTAACCATTCAATATACCTTGTTAAAACAAAGCACCAGTACATTAGCTAAACACCAGCGAGCTTTTTATCTAGAAGGGGTTTGTATTAGAATCCTGCTTTCTCCAACATTGGTGTGTCCGGTCCACGGCGTCATCCTTACTTGTGGGAATATCTCTTCCCCAACAGGAAATGGCAAAGAGTCCCAGCAAAAGCTGGCCATATAGTCCCTCCTAGGCTCCGCCCACCCCAGTCATTCTCTTTGCCATTGCACAGGCAACATCTCCACGGAGATGGTTAAGAGTATGTGGTGTTTTAGTTGTAGTTTTTTATTCTACTATCAAGAGTTTGTTATTTTAAAATAGTGCTGGTATGTACTATTTACTCTGAAACAGAAAAAGATGAAGAATCTGTTTGTGAGAGGAAGATGATTTTAGCAGATAGTAACTAAAATCGGGTGCTGTTTCCACATAGGACTGTTGAGATGAAGTAACTTCAGTTGGGGGAAACAGTTAGCAGACTTTTTCTGCTTAAGGTATGACTAGCCATATTTCTAACAAGACTGTGTAATGCTGGAAGGCTGTCATTTCCCCTCATGGGGACCGGTAAGCCATTTTCTTAGTCTCAAACAGAATAAAGGGCTTAATATGGGCTATACAACTGGTAGACACTTTTATGGGCAAAATCGATTGCTTTATTTGGGCATTTTATACATGCTTGTAATTCACACTTATAAGCTTGGGGAACGTTTTTTAATGTCAGGCACTGTGTTAGACACCTTTCCAGTCAGGAAGGGCCTTCCCAGTTGTAGGCTGAGCCTCATTTTCGCGCCATTACTGCGCAGTTACTTTTTGAGAGCAGACATGCAGATGCATGTGTGAAGATCCCAAAGTAGTTGGAAAACTTCCTAGAAGGCTTCATTTGGTATCGTATTCCCCTCTGGGTTTGGTAAAGTCGCAGCAAAGGCTGTAGCTGGGACTGTAGAGGGGTTAAAACTGTAACCGGCTCCGGTTTCTTTAATTTAAGGGTTAAAGCTTTGAAAATTGGTGTGCAATACCTTGAATGCTTTAAGACACTGTGGTGAAAACTTGGTAATTTTTTAACAATTCCTTCATACTTTTTCAGATTCTGTGATAGATACTCTAGTTCAAGCCAGAAAACCGGTAACTAGAAAAATTTACCATAAAATATGGAAAAGATATATCTGCTGGTGTGAATCCAAGGGATTCTTATGGAATAAGGTCAAAATTCCTAAGATCCTTTCCTTTCTACAAGAAGGTTTGGATAAAGGATTATCAGCGAGTTCTCTAAAGGGACAGATTTCTGCTTTATCTGTCTTATTACACAAACGACTGGCAGCTGTGCCAGATGTTCAAGCATTTGTTCAGGCTCTGGTTAGGATCAAGCCTGTTTACAGACCTTTGACTCCTCCCTGGAGTTTAAATCTAGTTCTTTCAGTTCTTCAAGGGGTTCCGTTTGAACCTCTACATTCCATAGATATTAAGTTGTTATCTTGGAAAGTTTTGTTTTTGGTTGCTATTTCTTCTGCTAGAAGAGTTTCTGAGTTATCTGCTTTGCAGTGTTCTCCACCCTATCTGGTGTTCCATGCAGATAAGGTGGTTTTGCGAACTAAGCCTGGTTTTCTTCCAAAGGTTGTTTCTAACAAAAATATTAACCAGGAGATAGTTGTACCTTCTTTGTGTCCGAATCCAGTTTCAAAGAAGGAGCGTTTGTTGCACAATTTGGACGTAGTCCGTGCTCTAAAATTCTATTTAGAAGCTACAAAGGATTTTAGACAAACATCTTCTCTGTTTGTCGTCTATTCTGGTAAGAGGAGAGGTCAAAAAGCGACTTCTACCTCTCTTTCCTTTTGGCTTAAAAGCATCATCCGATTGGCTTACGAGACTGCCGGACGGCAGCCCCCTGAAAGAATCACAGCTCACTCTACTAGGGCTGTGGCTTCCACATGGGCCTTCAAGAACGAGGCTTCTGTTGATCAGATATGTAAGGCAGCGACTTGGTCTTCACTGCACACTTTTGCCAAATTTTACAAATTTGATACTTTTGCTTCTTCAGAGGCTATTTTTGGGAGAAAGGTTTTGCAAGCCGGGGTGCCTTCCGTTTAGGTAACCTGATTTGCTTCCTCCCTTCATCCGTGTCCTAAATCTTTGGTATTGGTTCCCACAAGTAAGGATGACGCCGTGGACCGGACACACCAATGTTGGAGAAAACAGAATTTATGCTTACCTGATAAATTACTTTCTCCAACGGTGTGTCCGGTCCACGGCCCGCCCTGGTTTTTTAATCAGGTTTGATGAATTATAACTACAGTCACCATGGCACCCTATAGTTTCTCCTGTTTTTTCCTCCTGTCCGTCGGTCGAATGACTGGGGTGGGCGAGCCTAGGAGGGACTATATGGCCAGCTTTTGCTGGGACTCTTTGCCATTTCCTGTTGGGGAAGAGATATTCCCACAAGTAAGGATGACGCCGTGGACCGGACACACCGTTGGAGAAAGTAATTTATCAGGTAAGCATAAATTCTGTTTTGCTAGGGTGACCTGAGAAGGATATGTGAAAAACAAAATGTAGTCTTCTATTGGAATGAGCTCTTATAAATCAGCTTAACCTACAATAACACATTCAAATGTAAAGGCCAAAGAGCATCCTGTCCCTTTCCAGGTTAAACAAGTGACTGATAACATATACACTAATATGAAACATTAAAGAAAACAGTGAGCAATAAAATCAGATGGCTGTAGTACTACATGCAGTTTAAGGTCATAATAGTCTCAGCATCAGTATTTACTCATATATGTTTCCTGTGTACCCTGGAAGAGTGCTTGCACGAGATTGACCTGTAGTTTAAATATAGTAGGAGGTTGTGCTGCGTATGTCCTCTATTATGCTAGTATGTAGAGGAGAAACAAACCAACAGAAATGAATGTAGTAAATAAAAATATCATCAAACTGGGTTATGTACTATGTACTTCTGCAGACTAAATCTGTTCACATAACGGCATAGTGTATGCATATAAAGATAACAATATAACCAAAACGTGCTGAACAATGCGTTATCAACAGTCAACTTGATGTAAGCCAGGTATAGTCCCAGATATTTTTGAAGAGTCTTGGCTTTAACCTTTGCCTCCTGGATCGAAGAAACCTCTCACCAAATCTGTGTAGAGAGCAACAGCCATCTCCTGAGAACTAATTGCTGCCACGCTCAAAACAAGCAAAGTAGGTATAGGGAAGCACTCTCTCAAACCGCTACCTTGCACGGACCAGCAAGCAGGCATACCCCAGCCGTTGAAAGAGGGGGCTGCAGGATAAGAAGGACTATTATAGCTCCACAGGGTCACGCAAGCAGATCGTCTCTTAAACTGAATACTTGCATCAGCCTTCACAGAGTCCACAGCAGAGAAAGGGAGCCTGGTTAGAAAGTTAGCGTTATTTGAGAGATCCAGCTCAGGGTGTAAGTCCACAGTTGAAAATATAACAGAGAATTGCCATGAGCTCTCCATAGCGAGTTTATCAGAACGGTCACTCTTCTCATGTGGGACTTCTATGGCAACGGACACAGCACTCTGCGTCTCACTCTGCGTCTCACTCCCCGAATATTGTCTATGATCCAGTAAACCTGAATTGTCAGAGGCATCTAGCTTGCTATTTATTGACGAAATCTGAGTCGGGTTAGCAAAAGTTCTCAGCTCTCATAATAAATCCCGGCGTTGGCAGTCAAGCGTTGCCATTAAGTTACGCAGCATGCTGTTGATGCTCCTCTCCATATTAGAAGGGGAGGTTGTGGCAGATATATTACAAGTCTGAATGTAATTTAATGGGTATTGGTACTGTTAGTTTGTATCTCTAACAAGGCTGGGGCAGGAAGGGTGAAGAGTATGCTAAGTCGCACTGTAAGATGCAGCGAGGTGAAAATATGTCTTAAGATGGCGGCTCACTCCGTCTGACCATAGCTGCCTTCTTTCAAATTGACGATTTATGTCGATTATCTCAGCCTTGAGGTGGAGCTGATAAGTTGTCCTGCATTCTAGGACTTCAGTTGAGATAAACTTCGTGATAGAGACAATTATATTGGCTTATAATAGCAAGTAATAGCAAGAAAAATTCTCAACGATCAGGAGCTCCTGAATCAAACGTCTTGCTCCTTCAGTTGCTGGCTCCGCCCCCCCTGTTGAATATGATTTTATCAATTCCCCCCACTTATTGAATTTTTTTTTTAAATTTCATTCTCCTTACTTAAAGGGACACTGAACCCAATTTTTTTGTTTTGTGATTCAGATATAGAGGCCCATTTATCAAGCTCCGAATCGAGCTTGAGGGCCCGTGTTTCTGGCGAGTCTTTAGACTCGCCAGAAACAGCAGTTATGAAGACCGCTGCTCCATAACCCTGTCCGCCTGCTCTTAGCGGGCGGACAGGAATCGCCACAATTCAACCCGATCGAGTACGATCAGGTTGATTGACACCTCCCTGCTGGCGGCCTCACAAGAGCTGCTGGTGCAATGGTGAATACGGAGAGGGTATGGCTCTCCGCATTCAGCAAGGTCTTGCGGTCCTGATCCGCACTGTCGGATCAGGTCCGCAAGACCTTTCATAAATAGGCCTCAGTGCATGCAATTTTAAGCAACTTTCTAATTTACTCCTATTATCAAATTTTCTTCATTCTCCTGGTATCTTTATTTGAAAAGCAAGATGGTATCTTTATTTGAAAAGTTTAGATGCCGGTCCATTTTTGGTGAACAACCTGGGTTGTTCTTGCTGATTGGTGGATAAATTCCCCCACCAATAAACAAGAAAAATTGATAATAGGAGTAAATTAGAAAGTTGCTTAAAATTGCATGCTCTATCTGAATCACGAAAGAAAAAATTGGGTTCAGTGTCCCTTTAAGTCTACTATACACTGCTCTAGGATCATCTCACTATATCATTTTTTTCACAAATTCAGCTATGGTAGGGCTTTTTTTGAGATCCATTTGTTTAAAATTAAGTTTCTCCCTAATAAAATTGACACAAGTCTTTATTCCTATATGTACTTTGTTTTGGGAGAAGAAAGATCACCGTTACAAGTTGTAGATTTAAATTTTTATGAAGAGTGTTTATTAGCCAGTAATTCATCTTCTTCCAGAATTGACTTATCTTGGGGCAATCCTACATATAGTGGAGTAATTTGGCTGATTTATTCTGACATTTAATTTGTCGCTGATATCTACTCTCCATCTATGTAGAAGGAAGGGTGTGAGATAAATTTGATGTAGTATATTTAAATGTGCCTCTCTAAAGTTACTTGCTCGCAAAGCTCTCTTACCACTTATTATACTATTCTTAATCGTCTCTTCCTCCACTAATCGCAAACCCTTCAGACACCATTTGAGAACCAGGTTCTTAGTAATTAATTCGCCTTCTACCCCCAAAAGACAGTTATACCATTTATTTATAGAATAATTCCCTAACCTGCATAGTCTTAGGCATGGTTCTATTTGGCCCCAATCTCCTTTATGGTCTTTCCCTATTTTAGTTAACCAATGTCTAAATTGTAATTATGTAAAAAGGTATTTGAGGTATATTGTGTTCCTTACTTAGATCTTCAAATATCTTTATTGTCTCAGTTCCTCCTATATAATCTATTGCTTGTGCGGCATATATATCAAGCATAATCCTCTCCATCTGGAAAACACTTCAGATCTTAATCCTTCTGAAAAAAGTGGGTTTCCCGTAATTTCAAGATAATTAGATTTATTAAATTCTAGACCAATTTTTTTGCACATTAGTTGCCAGGCTCTTATTATTATGTATTTGAATCTAGATGTAAAAGTGCCCCCAGAGAGTATGGACTGACAATCGCCATTTCTAATTCCCTAGAGGTAAAATATTATTTTTCTAACAGCCATTCATCTGCTATTTTAGCTAAACAAGCAATATTATAGTTCTGTAATGACGGGAGGGCAAACCCCGCCAACATTTTTCAACTGACAATTTATTCATAGAGTATCTGATTTCCCTTTCCCCCCAAAAAAATAATAGTTAGACTTCTATTAAACAGTTGTATATCTTTTCTTTTAATCAGCAGGGGTAGATTTTGTAGCTTATATAAAGTTTTGGGGAACAATATAATTTTGACTAAATTAACTTTTCCTGATAGGGATAGTGGAAGCTTCTTCCAAGTCTCTAAGGTATTTCTTAGTTTTATGAAAATAGGTTTATAGTTTTCTTTGTTCCAATTTACTGGGTTCCTTTTCAACAATATACCTAGATATAAAAAAGTATTAACTTCCTTAAACATGGTATCCTGGAATTTTTAGTTTTTCTAAGCCACATCAGATCTGATTTCGACATATTGACTTTATATCCAGAAAAGGAACCATACTTATTTAATATATCTAGAGTAAGGGGCAGATTGTCTTTTATATACATCATAACAATTATTATATCATATGCATACAATAGGATTTTGGTTTCCACTCAATTGCATATAATTCCCTGATAGATTTGGTTTAATTTTAATGCTAGTGTTTCAATCACTAAGTTAAATAGTAGTAGAGACAAGGGGCAACCCTGTCTCGTACCTCTTTCCAATTTAATTTCAGGAGTGAGCATCTCATTAACCAGAATCATAGAAATGGGGCTATCATATATTGCTTCGATATACTTCGTGAAATATCCAGAGAAACCAAACTTGTTTTAAGTAAAAAGAGATGATCCCATTGAATTGCATCAAAAGCTTTCTCAGCATCCAGTGTGATCAGCGCCATATCCTCTGTCTTATCATTATTCCTTTGGTCTTTAGTGATATTCCAGCAATAATCTAATATGACACAGGTTTTCCTAATATTAAGTGTTGAGGTTCTATTCCTCATAAAGCCTATTTGATTTATTGATATTAAATTGACCAAAATATCTTTAAGTCTGTTAGCCACTATAAATCAGTTAACTCAGGATTTTTCCCTTTCTTCAAAATAAGAGAAGTTATTGCTTTTGTAAACATTTTTGACATTGGATTATTATTAATATAATATGAATTAAATAAGCCTGTCGTTAGTTGGACAATTTCTTTGGATAGAATTTTATAAAATTCTGAGGGTAACTGGTCAGGTCCAGGCTCTTTATTAAGAGCAGTATTTTTAATTTCTGATTCTACTTCTTCCTTCAAAATAGGAGCATTAGTTTATCTTTGGTAAGATTATATTTTCCCAGAACTCATTCTTGTTATTCTTATGTATCTCATCTGAATTATAGAACTTCTAGAAGACCTCATAGAACATTGAACTTATATCTTTAGTATTAATTATTAAACTTCCTTCTTTTTTAATTAGACCAATTATATTCATTTTTTTTTACTGATTTAGAGACTTTTGCCAGATATTTTTCTGTTTTTTTTTACCAAATTTCATAAAGTTCGCCTTACTCTTTAAATCTTCTCTGTACACTTTCTGTATTAAACAATCTTGTTTAACTTTAATGTAATCTAACCAATTAGTTTTTGAGGTATCCAATAAATACTTATTGAATTTGTTCATGAATTGGTTAGTCAGTTGGTTGCCTCTTGCATTGATCTTTTTCTTAAATTTGATCACATAGCTTATCATCTTTCCTCTCAACACATCCTTTGCTGTCTCCCACAGAATTTCTTTTTTCTCCATATAGTCTTTATTGTGAGATAAAAAATCGTCCAACTATTTTTAAGCCAGTCTATAAAAGATGCATTATCTTTCATATATCTAGGGAAAAAAAATATTTATTTTTACTTGGTTCATCCTCCCTATTGGAAATATTCTCACTGAGATTGGAGCATGATCTGAAATCTTAAAATCATTAATTTCACTAAATAGCTCTCTTTTCTTAAGGGTCTCTGATACCATAATAACATCAATCCTAGCTAACGAGGAGAGGCTTTTAGACATGTACATATAGCCTTTCTTGTCTGGGTTTTGTATTCTCCAGATATCATGGAGCTTAAGAGTCTTCCCAAAATTTTTAAAAATCTTCGCTTCTGTTTTAAGTCTATAATCATGTCACATTAAAATCGGCAGCTACTATTAAATTACAATCGATAAATTCTATTAGTTTGGATTGAAGGTTGTGCCAGAATTCTAAATTTTGCTAGTTTGGGCCATAAATATTGCATATCGTCAACATGGAAAGTTTTATTTCTAATTTTAGTATTATATAACAAGATTCTGGATCTAGGACACAATCTAGTATTTTGCATTCTAAATTCTTATTAATTAGTATAGCTACTCCTCTTTTTCTATTCATGGTGTTGCATACACCTCACTAACCCACTTAGATTGTAATTTAGCTAATTCATTTTCTTTTAATCTTATCTCCAGTAGTAGTGCGATATCCGCCTTTAGGGGCCGAATTATCAAGCTCCAAATGGAGGCCCCTGTTTCCACTCGAGCCTTCCGCCGGAAACAGCAGTTATGAGGCAGCAGTCTAAAGATCACTGCTCCATAACTAGTCCGCCTGCTCTGAGACTGTGGACATCAATCTGCCCAATCCTAGATGATCGGGTTGATTGACACCCCTTGGTGGCGGCCGATTGGCTGCAAATCTGCAGGGGGTGGCATTGCACAAGCAGTTCACAAGAACTGCTTGTGCAATGATGAATGCTGACAGCGTATGCTGTCAGCATTTATTGATGTGCGGCGGACATGATACACTACATTGTATCATGTTCACTCGCACTTTCATAAATCGGCCCCATTGACTCCTTAGATTTTTAAGAATCGCTTTCCTTTTTATCAGTGAGGTGATGCTACCTACATTCCATGAAGTGACTGTTATTGTTTTTTATTAATCATCGTTATTCATGATTATTTACCAAAGGAGTAAGGGGGAAGACCGCAGCAAGAAAAAGAGAGAAACCCAAAACTAATATAGCCATTCAATTGCTGTATATCACCCACTTTGTTCGTATGAAACAAATATAACTTCTTTAAATAAGAATGCAAACATAGCGTGATACTGTTGATACAGGTTCAGAAGGCAAGGAATTAAAAAAAGGCTTACCGAACAGCTCGGCACCGTTCTGTGACCGGTGCTATCAGGCAGACTAACACTCTCAGTGGTTAGCACACTGGGTGGCCTCGGATGGGATGCAGGCAAGTGGATCTCAGCGTTGTTGGATTAGCATACTGGGTGGCCTCGGATGTGGTGCAGACAGGTGGATCTCAGCGTTGCTTAATTAAAGCAAATCAGCGTCTCTGCAACATATGCACTGCAGCCTCCAATGGGTTTTAGACATAAAATACCTCTCCAGGTAAGGTAAATGATTGTGAGCGACAACTTCCGTATAATAAAGTTAAAATCTTTAATCAATCCAGGTTTTTGCTACGCGTTTCTAGACCAATGGTCTTTTCCTCAGGCATAAAAACAAGGGATAAATTTACAAGTACATTGCAACCTTATATACAGGTGATTAAAAAACGGAAGTTGTCATAGTTTTAAAAAAGAGACCAGGGGGCGTGTCCGGGCTATGGTCCAAGATGGCCGCTAAATTGGGAGCTCTGCAACATGGAGATACATTCCGCCTGTAATCCAGAGTTTAAGTTGCCATCCAGCAAGAATTCAAGTTCCAAGATACAGAGGACACTTAGCTGAATGGAAACTTATAGAAATATTTTCTAATAAAATAACAGGTCTTCCCAGACTGGACCGCTGAGTGTCTCTGGCGGCCTCAAAGGAAAGAGATCTCAGCTCCCCCCCGGGAAACTGGGTAAGCAGAGAATATTGAAATCCTCTGCCAAACTTTTCAACATTTCTTTGCCATGGAGGAGTCACTATATATACAGGTGCAAGCCTTATTTCTTAAATTTGACCGACAATTGAATATTCGTTTTGATCGCCTCATGGCAATAGCAGGGGCTCAGGGCACAGAAGAGGCTAATGCAGAGGTCAATGCGGTCGGGAAAATGGTTTCCGGCCTACAGCACGAGGACACACAAATTAATAAATGCTGTGCTCCCCCTGAAACTGGCTATGCACAGTGCTGGGCACTTAAGACAGCGGAGGTCAATGCGGAGAAACTAAACAGCGGGGGCTTTGCACTGTCATGCGAACCTCCCTACTTGAAAGCTGAGTCTCCCCGCTTGCTATCTAAGCTACAAACAGACATAGATACACTCTCAGCTACATCTCAACCTACCGCACTGGATCTGGAACTGAGCGCGGATCAAGCTGTTTCTTCTCGGGGGGAATGGCCGCAGATTTCCACTGTGCAGGAGCATGGAGCGAGAGTGGTTGGAGAGCCAGTTCTGTTGTGGGAGAGCGGGGCTGCCCTTTTCGAAATTGCAGACAATGCAATTGCGCACCCAAGTACCTACAAGATAGCTTTGCATCCTGCCTTGTCCCATATCCCTGGAGATGCGGCCGGCCCCCTGGAGGGTGACGGGTACGAGCCAAATGTAGGGGATCAGTCAGGTCTGGTGACATTAACAGGTCCTCTATCTACAGATGGAACTACGCTACAACACTTTGGAGCAGTTTGGGACACCGTGTTCCCTACTTACAGCGGTCTCTTCTTGGAGTGGTCAAGCTTGCAGGCTTGTTTTTTACAGCGCTGGCTAGAGAAAAACAAATGCCTGAAAATGAACTTATATTTGGTGCCATTCTATCTCCCGTGGGGAGTGAGACATTACATAGCCTTCAGGATTGGAGTCGGTTAGCAGAGGTGACTTTTCTATTCTGGTCTTGGTCTCTGGGAAAGTTATACACCTGAAGATATCACAGACACTAAATTATTTTTACAGATTGATGACATGTAGTTTGTTTTCCATAATCAACAGTATTTTTAAATAGCATATTTTGTAATGTGTTACAGCCTGACAATGTAAATTTCTGGTTAATCTTTAGCGTTCCTGTTCCATCGGGCCATAGACCCTGTCAATTTAGATAAACTTATTATATACCTAGCACTTTGAGGGATAGGCTCCCTATTTGGGTTTTTTTTTAACTCCATGTCTAAACCATTATAATGTGTGGGAACCTGAAATTTATTTTTATAGATCCATTTTCACAGGTCCCCCTCCTTAGAGAGCTACTTTATTTCGATAATACTAGGATTTAACACTCTGTATTATGTTTATGGCTCTTTGTTTGTGCTCCTGATGCCTGTAACATTTAATTATGGATCTGATAAATGTGCCCACCTATTTTATTATGTATTCTCTGCTGAAGTCCTGGGCTCTAGGTGCCCTAAAGTATGTATACTATATATGTTTCAGCAGCTGTACCATCTTAATTCATATAATCATAGTAGAGGATAATATATTAGTTCATGCACAGCCCTGTGCTTTAACAAAGGCCATTCGGGTTTGTACAGAAATGTTTTGGTTTTGTTTGTTGTTTTATATGTAAATAGAGGCCCAAATATGGACTGTGCACTATATAGTTTGTAATTTTAGTAAGACAATCTTAAAGTATATGTTCCTTATACTATATATCCAAACATTTACCCCTTACTTTTAGTTAATACCTATGGTGCAAGAGTGGCCACCAACTTTTAACTGGGGTATGCGTTATCTTAACTCATATTTATTCTAGGGGGTTCGGCGTTTATCATTAGTTCCCTATTTCTGTATTGGGCCCAAGAGAGGCCATGTTAATGTTCCCCCCAATCTTCACCCCTTAGTTACATTTGATATCTTCAGTCCGAGAGTGGCCACTAATTCTCAGCAGGGGTGCTCCCTATTTCTACTTTGTTCTTTACTCTTTGGAGGGTTTGTTGGTGTATTCTCAAAATGAAAAAAGAGGTGTATTATATAGTTTGCACCTTTAATCCTAGGCATCCTGGTATTGAGGGACAGAAGGCAATACATTTTACAGTTTTAATGTGTAATGAGTCACTCTGAAGGCTTAAGAGTGGCCAATCTGCAATTTAGATATAGATCCATATAGATAAAGTGTTTTGGATTGTAAGTTGACATGCCAATATGTGTAAAAATACTTATTACTTTTCTGTTATGTTCTATTGGATGAATATTTTCTATTGTGCAAACCCGATGTCATGTATATTTGTACTTAACACCCTCCCACTGTAGTCCTCACCACTTATCCCTTTAATGGGGTATGTGCCCTTTTCATATTTTAGAGGGGTGTTTTCTAGAATATCTGAAGTTAATTGATGTGGACTCATAAGGACCTACATGTTCTTGTTCAACACCTTCATACAAAAACCAGGTCTCAGAACTCACATTTAGTCAGTTTCTTTTGACTTGTCCAAGCTAACATGTTTATACATAAAATGAGGTATCACACATGGCTCTCTACATATTCTCCTGATGAGAATCTACTGTTGTTCAAGGTTTCCAAGACATGCCTATGTATTATATGTATGAGTCTGGTTGTATGTCTATAGGCGTGTTGCCATGATTAATGTTTGACTCTGTTTTTGTATATTTTGAATACCTCAATAAAAATTATTTAAAAAAAAAAAAAAAAAAAAAAAGAGACCAATCATGGCCAAACAAACCCTGTGAATCTTATCGGTATTGATTGCAAAATCTGCAGATTGGTAGCCAGTGTCGGCACATGTTACAATGTCGTTACAAAATGTTTCTAAACAGTTTCTAATATCTGTTACTGATTTTTGATATTGAATATGGAATGTTTGTAGAAAAGAGTATGAAAAAAAGTGACTGTAGTTGTTTCTCACAATTGTGTGTGTATGAGAGTTGTATAAACTAAAACATATTGGAATTTTAAATATTTGAAAAGAGTGTGTGGTATTATTTGGGACTGTTGTGAGAAGCATAAAATGTGATTAAAAGAAAAACTGTGATTAAAAGAAACTTAGTCTGGTTGTGAAAGGGAATACAGGGGTTTCTAGAATTGGGTTGCAAGAATTAATAATTTAATTTCGAACCTCACGGCTATGGAAGTAAGTACACTGTAGTTTTGGATATATGTGTATATAGATGATCTGCGTATAATAATCTTCAGTATTTTTCTGAAATTGATTCATCGGTGTGTTATCTTTTTTGATAACGTATAGATCCAAAGTTTGTATATATTTGCCACTTTGTGTATTGAGAATCAAAGAATAATTGGTGAGTGTAAAAATGTTGTGATATGTTTCTATTAAACTGGAATTGTGGGAACTAAGTCGTAAACTGAAAGGGCTGGTGGTATTTTCTAATATATAATATCTGACTGAAAATTATATTAATATGTAATGCAAAATAAACCTAATTGAAATGCCACTAATGGCATTTCAATTAGGTTTATTTTGCATTACATATTAATATAATTATATATTAGAAAATACCACCAGCCCTATCAGTTTACGACTTAGTTCCCACAATTCCAGTTTAATAGAAACATATCACAACATTTTTACACTCACCAATTATTCTTTGATTCTCAATACACAAAGTGGCAAATATATACAATAGCAAAACACTCATTATTTGACATTAAGAACATACATTGCAAAACAGATTAAGTGGTGAAGATACATATTTCACTCACAATGAGGCATATAATTTTGTACCCTAGGCACAAAAACTATAGGAGGTCAACTTCTAATTTGTTCCACATTCATTTGGTACATCATACTTAACAATCTATTCCTTAACAATTTATTACTATTATTATTTGGAATCATAACACACCGATGAATCAATTTCAGAAAAATACTGAAGATTATTATACGCAGATCATCTATATACACATATATCCAAAACTACAGTGTACTTACTTCCATAGCCGTGAGGTTCGAAATTAAATTATTAATTCTTGCAACCCAATTCTAGAAACCCCTGTATTCCCTTTCACAACCAGACTAAGTTTCTTTTAATCACAGTTTTTCTTTTAATCACATTTTATGCTTCTCACAACAGTCCCAAATAATACCACACACTCTTTTCAAATATTTAAAATTCCAATATGTTTTAGTTTATACAACTCTCATACACACACAATTGTGAGAAACAACTACAGTCACTTTTTTTCATACTCTTTTTTTCATACTCTTTTCTACAAACATTCCATATTCAATATCAAAAATCAGTAACAGATATTAGAAACTGTTTAGAAACATTTTGTAACGACATTGTAACATGTGCCGACACTGGCTACCAATCTGCAGATTTTGCAATCAATACCGATAAGATTCACAGGGTTTGTTTGGCCATGATTGGTCTCTTTTTTAAAACTATGACAACTTCCGTTTTTTAATCACCTGTATATAAGGTTGCAATGTACTTGTAAATTTATCCCTTGTTTTTATGCCTGAGGAAAAGACCATTGGTCTAGAAATGCGTAGCAAAAACCTGGATTGATTAAAGATTTTAACTTTATTATACGGAAGTTGTCGCTCACAATCATTTACCTTACCTGGAGAGGTATTTTATGTCTAAAACCCATTGGAGGCTGCAGTGCATATGTTGCAGAGACGCTGATTTGCTTTAATTAAGCAACGCTGAGATCCACCTGTCTGCACCACATCCGAGGCCACCCAGTGTGCTAATCCAACAACGCTGAGATCCACTTGCCTGCATCCCATCCGAGGCCACCCAGTGTGCTAACCACTGAGAGTGTTAGTCTGCCTGATAGCACCGGTCACAGAACGGTGCCGAGCTGTTCGGTAAGCCTTTTTTGAATTCCTTGCCTTCTGAACCTGTATCAACAGTATCACGCTATGTGGCGCCCTCTTTCTCACTTTTAATTTTCAGAAATCTTCACGCCGAAGACCAGAGGAGCTTTGCCGCCGACATCTTTTTGTCTTATACTGGTATTGACTTTCTGCCCTATTTCACGGGAGCCATATAGTTTGTGTATAATTTCACATTCTGCATTCACCCAGCGCACCCCGCTTTAGGTTCCCCTCTGGGTTCCTTGTTTGACTTAAGAATGCAAACAGCAGGTATCATAGCAAACGAAAATAATCCTCATAACCATTATCTCTCTTTTCTTGGTTATATCATAATTTAATTGCTCCATGTCACCCCCTTTATTCACATAGCACAAATATAACTTCTTTAAATCACAATAAAACCAGGAGGTATCATAACCAAAGGTGATAGTCCTAATACGCATCATCTCTTTTCTTGCTTATGTCCATAACTAAAGAATAATGCATTCATTTAAAAAAAAAAAAAAATTCTTTTAACTTATCTGTCCCTAATGAGTTATTCATCTTTAAAAACATCCTCAAACAATTGTTTTGCTCCTTGTAGGTCATAACACGTTTTGAGACCCTCTCTGCATTCAGTTTTCAGTATGGCTGGATACACTGTATAGGATTTCATACCTCTTTGATTAAATTGGTTACATATCCGCGTCATGGCTTTTCTTTTTGCAGCTGTTTCTGTTGAGAAATCCTGGAATAGCGTTATTCTATAGCCATCTATTATCAGCGGGTCTCTTAGCTTTTTATAGAATTTTAGAATTTCTAGCTTATCTTGTTAGTTTAGTAACTTTGCAATTACTGGGCGTGGTCTGTCTTGCGCTTTTTGCATATTTTACCAATTCTATGAGACCTTTCTACTATTATTCTCCTATCTTCCAGTGGCATTTGTAACCATTTTGGCAGCTTATATTTTTTAACTCATCTTGTTTAAACTTTTCAGGGATACCAAGTATCCTAATGTTGTTACATCTAGATCTATCCTCTAGGGAGTCTAATCTTTCTTATAATTTTGATACTTGTTGATCTAGTGTGCTAATAAGAGATTCTTTTGTCACTAATCGGTCTTCAAGATACGAAATCCTATATTCTGCCTCAGTGAGTTTAGATTTAAATGGCTTTAAATCATTAGCCAGTTTAGAAATATCTTTCCTTATATTATTAAATTGTGGTAAGACTAAATTGGACATTTGAAATATTAATGTTTGTTATTCTTGATTAGTAATTACTGATTCCCCTGTATCTACAACAGGACTTTCGATATTCTGTTTATTCTCGTTTCTCTCTCTGCTTTTAGCTGCCATCGTGGAAGCTTTATCTTTCAGGTTATGTACAAATTTATCCATGTAACCTCACTATATATCATACAGGGGCAGCAGAAATAGGGAAGGGTAGAATGAAAAGGGGAGGCGGAGGAAAAAAAAGAAAGTGGGAAGTGGGAATGTAAAGTGAGTTAATACATAAACTACATTGGGATATATAATGGGGTGGATTGTAAATGGTTATGTGGTTAGTAATTAAGGTTGTGGTGAGCTTTCTATGTGGAGTGCTATAATGGCTGTCAGTGAAAGAAGAAAAAAAAGAGGGAGAAGAAAAAAACAAAAGGAGAAAAGGGTGAACCCCTCTTTAACCCTCTTTCTCTCTCCCTGTTTTGTTGTTATCACATAGGAAGATTGTAGCTTATTAAAATATTCCTCCAAAACCTAAACAAAGAAGAGGAGTCAGGTCTTATACAACTAATCTACTAAACATGGCCAAACCATCTAGTCTAGAGTACTGTGTAAACTTTAGATAAATAACAGGATTTAAAGGGACACTGAACCAACATTTTTACTTTTGTGATTCAGATAGAGCATGCAATTTTAAGCAACTTTCTAATTTGCTCCTATTATCAGTGTTTCTTCGTTCTCTTGCTATCTTTATTTGAAAAAGAAGGCATCTAAGCTTTTTTTTTTGGTTCAGTACTCTGAACAGCACTTTTAGATTGGTGGATGAATTTATCCACCAATCAGAAAGAACAGCCTAGGTTGTTCACCAAAAATGGGCCGGCATCTAAACTTACATTCTTGCATTTCAAATAAAGATACATAGAGAATAAAGAAAATTTGAAAAAAGGAGTAAATTAGAAAGTTGCTTAAAATGTCATGCTCTATCTGAATCACGAAATAAAAAAATTGGGTTCAGTGTCCCTTTAATCTTTTTTAAATTCCAAACCTTGTACTTTGACCTTAGTATTAGTCTGAAGTGTGATCATTTTTCTGAAATATCTAAAATATTTTTTGTCTTCATTTTTTTTGTCTCTTTTTTATTCTCTATATTATGTTTGTGATTCATAGAGTATATAAAGGTCTGAACTCTCTTTATGCTAATTACCTTTAATGCTGATTATGACTAGAACATATTAATTGCGCTATGTTCTGATAAAATCTTTAAAATAAAAGACAGGTAGCATAAATATTATATTATAATGTAATATGCATACTCCCAGTATACCTTTAAAATGATATGTTGATTGTTATTAAATTCAGTACAGAAAATGGCAGTTTAGTTCTGTGATAGTATTAGAGCAAATCTCTGGTGTTATCTCTGGTATTATAACAATTCCTAGTATCCTTATATGAATATATCTCACAGTACCTTATGGTTTTTGTCCATATTTAATGAGATGACGTGATTTATTGCATATAAGATAGAATGGTCTGTGGTTCTGATGAAAAATCCACGATCTTTGTTGTTGGTAATAGGATTAAAACCTTTGACTTCTCCAAGGAATTGACTGGATATGCCTTTAAATTACAAAAGTAGAGCTGTGATGCCGAGTCTGTGCCGCCTTAGTTCAGCTAGGTGTTTCCCAAACCTTGACTCAGGTGCAGTAACATAGAAAAAAAAAAGGAGGTTAAATCACTTCTGTTTACAGATGTTACTGGCAGCCAAAGAGTAAGCTATACTGTGTTCATTGGTTAGTAAGGACACACCTCTAACCAGGATTGGTCACATAACACACCCCTCATCATGATTGGCTCCCATCCCTTCAAGTGGAAGGGGCGAAGCACTGGAGACATCTGTTGTCAATATTTGCCTCTTGAAGAAGCCCGGCCGTAGATCGGGGGGAAACGCGCTAGGCTCCGGCATACCATTTGGAGGTATTGGCGGTTCAGAAGCATCTTGTCCCCACAAAGCCACAGAGTACCTAGCAGAGGATCCGGAACCATCTGCCAAACGGTTTTCTGCTGTGAGCTGTTAAAAGGCAGTCCAACTGAGCCTACTGTGTGTGACAGGAAGCTGTATGAACCAAACGCTCCATCTGAATGCAATTTTAATTCTTTTTCTAGTAAGTGCAATAATACTTGCGTGTGCTGTCAATTGTAATAAAACCTATTCACTTGAGTCTTGCCTTGTACGCCTTTTCTCTTTTTTCTTTCTAGTTTTATGCTGATTAAGCAAGCTGATAAGGAAAATGTTTAAAAAAGGTATAGAATACTAACAGAACTACATGACGAGTTTCACAACTTGCACAGCACCATCTGCTTAGCGCAGGGGCGTATTAAGGCATAGGCTAACGAGGCCAGTGCCTAGGGCAGCAGATTTTTAAGGGGCAGCAGAATTTTGAGTCCCTAGGGCCACTCTACTGAACTCAGGGCCGGGTGGCTAAATCAACCAGGGCCCGGCTATTGCTATCCTATGGGATTGTATGTGGGTGTGCATGACGTGGTGACAGTGGAGGCGGAGCTCACTTGCGCAGCCTGGCCTGGACTGAGAGGGAATGCGGTATTCTTCCTGGCTCCACCGCGTGATTGAGACTCACACAGACTACACAGTGCAGTGTGCACTACACCGTGACCACTGTGAAACAGCATATGCCTTTCTCCCTTCAATACATCTTCATTAGGCATTAAAATACTTAAACGGATTAGTCACTAAATACTTGTACATTTACTGTTTGTCTATCTGTCATACATGCAAAGAATAAGTATTTATTGCTGAATCTATACAACCATGTGACTTAAAACACAACTGAAAATATGTTGTATGCATTTAATACATTCAGAAACAATACAAGTATATACTTTATTATGATTGTATCATGGGACTTTATCCCCTAGGATACAATTCCTAAACCTATCATAACTACTGTTGTATTTTTTAAGTACTTTTAAAGGCCAGTTTGTATATTCATTACATATTTATCCAAGCAGATATTTTGCTTAAATAACTGTCAATCACCAAAGAAGATGTTTAAGGTTAAACAACTACCTACTGACAAACTATCATACAGTGAAGGATATTTTTTTCTGATATAAACACTTTAATCATCTGACTTGCAAAATAATGTCTTAATATATATATATATATATATATATATATATATATATATATATATATATATATATATATATATATATATGTGTGTGTGTGTGTGTGTGTGTGTGTGTGAGACCAGAGTGAATGCAAGCCCTGGTGAACATCTACTTAAAAAGACATTATTTTTTAAAAATTTTTACACCCTGCCCCAAAAATATTATGTCTAAAAAAGGCCTTAAACCTGGGGTGGGGTGGGGTGGGGGGGCAGCAGAATTTTGAGTGCCTAGGGCAGCACAAAACCTAAATACGCCCCTGGCTTAGCGCTTAAACAATATCCAACATGAGTTTTACTGATAAATGTCTATTATGTGAGGGATTTAGCACCCGCACACTACTGACATTTTAGCGCACCCTAGATTATCACTTGAATGATAAAAAGTAACTTTGGACTTGTAATATAATACAATGGAAACACTATTGATTGCACTTGTGCGACGTTAACGCACAATAACACTAATATTTTTGTGCTCCACTTGTAATTTAGCCCAGGATGTTTAATCCAAATTCGCAATGTATCCGTTCAATTAATAAAGTTTTTATCTTTTATCATTTCTCACTTCAGCACATGCATTCTTTTTAAAGGGATACTAAACTACAAAAAAATATTTAATGATTCAGTTAGAGCAGCAATCTAAAGCAACTTTCTAATTTACTCCTACAATCAATTTTTCTTTCTTCTCTTGCTATCTTTATTTAAAAAGCAGGAATTTAATGCTTAGGAGCCAGCCCATTTTAGGTTCAGAACCCTGGATAGCACTTGCTTATTGGTAGCTACATTTAGCAAACCAATAAGCAAGCAGGACCCAGGTTCTCAACCAAAAACGGGCGTCTCTAAAGCTTTACATTTCTGCTTTTTAAAAAAGGTAGCAAGAGAACAAAGAAAAATTGATAAAAGGAGTAAATTAGAAAGTTGCTTAAAATGGCATGCTCTATCTGAATCATGAAAGAAAACATTTGGGTTTAGTTTCCCTTTACAGTTATTAAGATCTCAACCCACACAGGTGATAACAAATTATCTCTAACTTTCTTCTGAAGGTTGCTTTTATGGCAAAAGAACATATAGGAACAACGAGAGTTTTCCGTCCACCTCAGACCAGTGCCTAACCTGCATATGCTTGGTAAGATATAATGGGAGATACTAATGACATTGTGCACATGCCTAACCTGCATATGCTTGGTAAGATATAATGGGAGATACTAATGACATTGTGCACATGCCTAACCTGCATATGCTTGGTAAGATATAATGGAGATACTAATGACATTGTGCACATGCCTAACCTGCATATGCTTGGTAAGATATAATGGGAGATACTAATGACATTGTGCACATGCCTAACCTGCATATGCTTGGTAAGATATAATGGAGATACTAATGACATTGTGCACATGCCTAACCTGCATATGCTTGGTAAGATATAATGGGAGATACTAATGACATTGTGCACATGCCTAACCTGCATATGCTTGGTAAGATGTGATGGGAGATGCTATTGACATTGTGCATGTGCCTAACCTGCATATGCTTGGTAAGATGTGATGGGAAATACTAATGGTATTGTGTACATGCCTAACCTGCATATGCTTGGTAAGATATGATGGGAAATACTAATGGTATTGTGTACATGCCTAACCTGCATATGCTTGGTAAGATATGATGGAAGATGCTATTGACATTGTGCACGTGCCTAACCTGCATATGCTTGGTAAGATATGATGAAAGATGCTATTGACATTGTGCACATGCCTAACCTGTATATGCTTAGCAAAACATGATGGAAGATACTAATGACATTGTGCATGTGCCTAACCTGCATATGTTTGGTAAGATAACGACATTGTGCATGTGCCTAACCTGCATATGTTTGGTAAGATAACGACATTGTGCACGTGCCTAACCTGCATATGTTTGGTAAGATAATGACATTGTGCACGGGGCATACTTTTAGAGATGTAATTGACTAATATTGTAGTGATATTTGATTATACATTGTTCTCCTTTAATTCTTTGTAGATGGGCACCGTGGCTTGTTCTCCTATTGAATGTGCACCCAGCTGCACTTACCCTTTCCATGATGAAGGAGAATGCTGTCCGGTGTGTAGAGGTATGGTGTATACATGGTATACCTAATCTCATTATAGCCCCCTTGCTACTGTGTCAAATTAATGTGCTTAAAAAATTATATATCCACTTTCTACACTGGTACCATAATATCCCACCCTAATATGCTCCTAGGAAATCCTTTATACAAGCTGTATTTGTGGTATCTTCATCCTAATCTTCATCTCTGTGTGACTAATATCAGTCTGCCTCTGTGATATTCTCATCCAAACACCTCCTCTGATATTCTCACCCTAATTTACCTCTGTGAGTCCCTCATCCTATCTACCACTATAAATGACTCTTCCAACCTAACTCTATAAATGACTCTTCCAACCTAACTCTATAAATGACTCTTCCAACCTAACTCTATAAATGACTCTTCCAACCTAACTCTATAAATGACTCTTCCAACCTACCTCTATAAATTACTCTTCCTATCTACCTCTATAAATTACTCTTCCTATCTACCTCTATAAATAACTCTTCCTATCTACCTCTATAAATAACTCTTCCTATCTACCTATATAAATAACTCTTCCTATCTACCTATATAAATAACTCTTAATATCTACCTCTATAAATTACTCTTCCTATCTACCTATATAAATAACTCTTAATATCTACCTCTATAAATAACTCTTCCTATCTACCTATATAAATAACTCTTCCTATCTACCTATATAAATAACTCTTCCTATCTACCTATATAAATAACTCTTAATATCTACCTCTATAAATTACTCTTCCTATCTACCTCTATAAATAACTCTTCCTATCTACCTCTATAAATAACTCTTCCTATCTACCTATATAAATAACTCTTCCAAACTACCTCTATAAATTACTCTTCCTATCTACCTCTATAAATTACTCTTCCTATCTACCTCTATAAATAACTCTTCCTATCTACCTCTATAAATAACTCTTCCTATCTACCTCTATAAATAACTCTTCCTATCTACCTATATAAATAACTCTTAATATCTACCTCTATAAATTACTCTTCCTATCTACCTATATAAATAACTCTTAATATCTACCTCTATAACTTACTCGTCCTATCTACCACTATAAATGACTCTTCCAACCTAACTCTATAAATGACTTGTCCTATCTACCTCTATAAATTACTCTTCCTATCTACCTCTATAAATTACTCTTCCTATCTACCTCTATAAATTACTCTTCCTATCTACCTCTATAAATGACTTGTCCTATCTACCTCTATAAATAACTCATCTAATCTACCTCTATAAATTTCTTGTCCTATCTACCTCTATAAATAACTCTTCCTATCTACCTATATAAATAACTCTTAATATCTACCTCAATAAATTACTCTTCCTATCTACCTCTATAAATTACTCTTCCTATCTACCTCTATAAATAACTCTTCCTATCTACCTCTATAAATTACTCTTCCTATCTACCTCTATAAATGACTTGTCCTATATACCTCTATAAATTACTTTTCCTATCAACCTCTATAAATGACTTGTCCTATCTACCTCAATAAATTACTATTCTTCCCTTTATACATGATTCATCCTATCTACCTCTGTAAATGAATCTTTGTACAACCTTTATAAATGACTCTTCCTATGAACCTCTATAAATAACTCTTCCTATCAACCTATATAAATGAATTCTCCTATGTGCCTCTATAAATTACTCTTCCAACCTAACTCTATAAATGACTTGTCCTATCTACCTCTATAAATTACTCTTCCTATCTACCTCTATAAATTACTCTTCCTATCTACCTCTATAAATGACTTGTCCTATCTACCTCTATAAATAACTCATCTAATCTACCTCTATAAATTTCTTGTCCTATCTACCTCTATAAATAACTCTTCCTATCTACCTATATAAATAACTCTTAATATCTACCTCAATAAATTACTCTTCCTATCTACCTCTATAAATTACTCTTCCTATCTACCTCTATAAATAACTCTTCCTATCTACCTCTATAAATTACTCTTCCTATCTACCTCTATAAATGACTTGTCCTATATACCTCTATAAATTACTTTTCCTATCAACCTCTATAAATGACTTGTCCTATCTACCTCAATAAATTACTATTCTTCCCTTTATACATGATTCATCCTATCTACCTCTGTAAATGAATCTTTGTACAACCTTTATAAATGACTCTTCCTATGAACCTCTATAAATAACTCTTCCTATCAACCTATATAAATGAATTCTCCTATGTGCCTCTATAAATTACTCTTCCAACCTAACTCTATAAATGACTTGTCCTATCTACCTCTATAAATTACTCTTCCTATCTACCTCTATAAATTACTCTTCCTATCTACCTCTATAAATTACTCTTCCTATCTACCTCTATAAATTACTCTTCCTATCTACCTCTATAAATGAATCTTCTTATCTACCTCTATAAATGACTCTTCCTATCTACCTCTATAAATTACTCTTCCTATCTACCTCTATAAATGAATTTTCCTATCTACCTCTATAAATTACTCTTCCTATCTACCTCTATAAATGAATCTTCTTATCTACCTCTATAAATGACTCTTCCTATATACCTCTATAAATGAATTTTCCTATCTACCTCTATAAATAACTCTTCCTATCTACCTCTATAAATTACTCTTCCTATCTACCTCTATAAATTACTCTTCCTATCTACCTCTATAAATTACTCATCCTATATACCTCTATAAATGACTCATCCTATCTACCTCTATAAATGACTCGTCCTATCTACCTCTATAAATGACTCTTCCTCCCTCTATACATGATTTATCCTATCTACCTCTATAAATGACTTGCAATATCTACCTATATAAATTACTCTTCCTCCCTCTATACATGATTCATCCCATCTACCTCTATAAATGACTATTAATATCTACCTCTATAAATTACTGTAAGAATCACTGCTATATCTTATTTGTTTTATAGCTAAGTCTTAGGTATATGTACCTTTAAGGGTACGATCCAGATATATACGAGTAGCTGAATTACTTACAAGTGAGTATTATAAAAGTTGTAAGTTTGTGACAGTAGGGTAAACAGCTATTGATAGTAGCAGAAGTTTACCCACTGTCTTAATGTAGCCAAACCTAAATTGTCAATACACAATTGTTTTATGAATAACACTAATTTTGGCATAAGCTTTGATGCTGGTAAGGACTCAGTAAGGTTATCACCTTTACAGGAAATGAAGGAGATCGTAGGTACAGGAAAGTTCAGAGACTATTAGAATCATACCAGGTAAGACAAAATGTATAGGACATGTCAGCTCCGCTTCCTAGATGGTTTACAGCGGAGGCTTTGGCCGTAGCTGATGATGTCACTGAAGCGGAGCGATGTTGCTTAGAATGTACCTGGAGATAATCCTGACAGGCAAGCTCTGTTCCTGTATAGATTGGGGCTAATGCGATCTGGTGCGCTGATTTAGCTGTTACCAAGGTAAGACGAAAGTAGGGATTATTGCCGTAGAGACTGTAGTTGATCAAGGCATAAGATAAATAACAAAGTTGAGCTAGAGTCAGAAGTGTAGCTGTCTGGAGGAGGTTGTAACTTCATTAATCCAGTGAAGTAGAGAAGGTAGGCAGGGAACTTATAGGAAAGGAAGGTTCTTAATTGGTTCTTAAAGGAACAGTAACTGGAAGCAGCAAGGGAACATGACAGAGTCCCCCCACAAAGGAACCACCCCAAGGTTCAAAGGGATGGTCTGTCGGGATGCCTTCTGTGGAAGACAGAAACCAACTTGGGTGCCGAGATATTGGTAGCAGGCTCCCAAGAATCGTCATCATGCCCATAACCCAGCCAGTGGGTGAGATATTCAAGTCGACCCTGTCTTCTCCTGGAATCCAAAATACTGTGAACCTCATAGTCAATATCAGGCATATGGGTCAAGGGAAGAGGAGCGGAGGAATCAACAGAAGAGGTTGAAAGACAAGGCTTAACCAAGGAAACATGAAATGCTGGATGCAACCTATAAGCAGATGGAAGCTGTAAAGTAACGGTAGCAGGGTTGGAGATAGCTACTATGGAGAAAGACCCAATGAACATCCTTACAAGTTTTCTGCTAGGTGCTTGAAGTTTCAGATTTTTCATAGAAAGCCATACTCTCTGTCCGACGGTATAGGTAGGTTGATCTCTATGGCAGAGATTATAATATCTTATGTGTGGCTTGGGTTTGTTTAATATAATTTTCGATTACAGAGAAGTTCTGGGATATTGTATTAACCACATTGTTCATTTGCAGACAAGGAGTGTTATTTCTAGGGAAGAGGTGAAACTGAGGATGCTGACCGTAGTTAATAAAGAAAGGGCTTTGAGCAGTAGTGGAGTTTCTTGCGTTATTATAAGCAAACTCAGTGAGGTAAATGAAGGAAGACCTCGATTCTTGCTGATGGGAACAAAAACAATGAAGATACTGCTCCAGCCATTGATTTGTTCTTTCGGTTTGCCCATTAGTCTGTGAATGGTATGAGGTACTGAGTTTCTAAGTGATCTGTAAGGTCTTGCAAAGCTGTTTCCAAAATCTTGAAGTAAATTGTGACCCCCTGTCACTAACAGAGGTAGGGAGTCCATGAAGGTGTACAATCTCTTTAAGAAACATGTCAGAGGTCTGTCGTGCAGTCTGGACAGATGCAACAGGTATAAAATAGGCCATCTTTGAGAACATGTCAACAACAACAAAAATGCACGTATAAGATGAGGATTTAGGGAGGTCCACTATGAAGTCCATTGACACGTCAGTCAAAGGTCTGTTGGGAACTGGATAGGGATGTAGGAGACCAACAGGTCGCTGTTGAGAGAATTTAGAAGTAGCACAAATTGAACACTGAGTGATGTATTTCTTAACACAGGTTGGTAAGGTAGGCCACCAAAAAGAGCGTTGGAGGAGCTCTGTTGTTTTTTGAACACCAAGATGCCCTGAGAGAGGAGAGCCGTACATGGATTTCAAAACTTCCAGTCTTAGAAGAGGTGGTACATAAAGAAGTCCATTATAGTAGAGAAGGCCATCAGTGTGCATCTGGTTTTGTGGAATCCAATTCTTGGTGGTATTTCAAATCTTGGTGTAGGGTGGTAAGCAATGCTAGAATATTGTGTGCTGATATTAGTGGTAGGAAGAATTTTGTATGAGTGATTTAGAATCTCTTCTAGAAAGGGCATCAGCCTTACCATTCCTATTTCACCGGTCGATAAGTTATAACATACTGGAAGCGTGAGAAATACAAACTCCAATGGAGTTGACATGCAGACAAAGTCCTGTTGGTTTGCAAGTACTGTAGGTTTTTATGATCAGTAATAATGATGATTGGTTGTGATGCACCCTCGAGCAAGTGACGCCAATGATCAAATGAACACTTAATAGCTAAGAGCTCTTTCTCCACGACCGGGTAATTGATCTCTGCGCTAGTCAAAACCCTGGAAAAATATGATACTGGATATAGGGGCTCTTTAAAGATTTCTTTTGTGAAAGTACAGCACCTAAAGCAAAATCTGAGGCATCTACCTCCATAATAAATTGGAGGTTTGTATATGGGAATTGAAGTATTGGTGCTGTGGTAAATTTATTCTTAAGTTGTTCAAAAACTGCATGTGTTTGAGGTGTCCAATGAAATCTATTATCCGATTTGGTTAAGTCAGATAAGGGTTTTGATACGTCAGCAAAGTTCTTAATAAATTTGCGGTAGAAATTGGCAAAGCCTAAAAACCTCTGTACGTCCTTCTTGCATTTGGGAACAGGCCATTGTTTTATTGCGAGGATTTTTGTGTCCTCCATTTTAATACTGATATCAGAGACATGGTAACCTAAGAAGGAGCATTTTTCTAGCTTAGAGTACAAAATATGTTCGCGTAAGCGAGAAAAAACAGTTCTAACATGTGTGATATGTTCTTCCAAATCATGTGAGTAAATTAAGATATCATCTAGCTATACTAAAACAAAAGTGTCTAAGATATCTCTAAAAATATCATTAATTAAATTTTGGAATGTAGCCGGGGCATTACAAAGTCCAAACGGCATGACTGTATATTCAAATAGCCCATAACGGGTTCTGAATCAGTCAGCCATTCGTCACCTGCTCTAATTCTGATGAGATTACAGGCATCTCTGAGGTCCAATTTTGTGACGACCTTTGCACCACGTAATCTCTCGATAAATTCAGGGATCATGGGTAAAGGGTATCTGTTCTTCCTGGTTCTCTTGTTTAACTCCCTGTAATTAATGAATGATGTAGAGGGTCTAATAAAACCTTTGGATAAGTTGTCCTGTATATATTGCTTTACGTGATCTAGCTCAGGTTTAGAGAGGGGGTATATGTGGCCGTAAGGGATAGTGGAACCAAGTAAAAACTCTATCGGGCAATCATATGGTCTGTGGGGAGGAAGAGTCTCAGCATCCTTTTTATTAAAGACATCAGCAAAGTCACTGTAACAAGAAGGAAGAGATAGATCAGAAACAAGAGAAATACTGGATAATGGATAACAATTCTTAGTGCAGTGAGAGGAGTTTAGAGAGATACACATATCATGCCATTCAAATGTGGGTTGATGAGTTTTAAGCCAGGTGATACCAAAAACTATGGGGAACATGGGTGATGTGATGACATCAAAATTAATAATCTCTCTATGTCCGGAGAATGTACTGATTAACAGTGGTATAGTTTGGTGGGAAACAGGGTTCCATCAATAACATTCAGTGAGACAGGGTTAATTTTTGCAAGTGTAGGAATTTTATTGTTTTTTTACAAACTGAAGATCTATAAAATTACCTTATGCACCAGTATCAATTATGTCTTTAGTGTTGACTGTATGATGTTCCCACTGTAGAAACAAAGGTAAAACAAAGTAAGGAGTGTTAGAGGTTTTTGTGGAATTGTTAAGTGTGTGTATATAAGACCTACCTGACTTTTGTTTGAGAAGTGTGGGGCAATTTTTTACTTCATGCTCTTTGGAAGCACAATATAGACATAAATTTTGACTGTGTCTTCTCATCTTCTCTTGAGTACTAAGGGGCCCTTTTATGAATCCAATCTATATTTTCTAAGGATCATTCATGATCCTTAGAAGTAGGGGAGATGGAGGTAATGGATTTCCTTAGCAAAGTGATATTACCAGCCTTCTCCTGTCTACATTCATGTAGGCGTCTGTCGATATTGGTACACAAAACGAACAAATCCTCTCAAGAGTTGGGAATTCCCACTCTGGACAATTCATCCTTTATCTCATCTGTTAAACCTAGACGGAATTGGTTCTTCAAGGAAGGTTCATTCCAGAGTGTATCTTTAGCATGTATTTTAAACTGAGTGATGTAATCCTCGACAGGATTTTTGTGCTGTTTAAGAGATCTTAACATGGTTTCAGCAGTACCCTGTTTAAAGGGATCGCCATACAAGGTTGACATTGCGTTTAAGAAGCTATCCAGTGAATTAAGTATCGGATCTTGTGACTCATAGTATGAGTCTGCCCAGGCACGGGGCTCACCTCTAAGATAAGAAATAACGGTTAACACCTTTAGCCAATCCGTTGACTATGTCTTTGGTTTAAGTTAAAAAAGTAACAAACAGGCATTCTTGAACTCCTTGAATAGAGACCTATTGCCAGAGAATTTGTCTGGTAGGGAGACCTGAGGTTCTGAGTGAGTTTCACTAGAAAGAGGCTTAGCAGTGTACAACTCCCTAACACATGTCTTTACAGTTTTATAGTCAGTTTGTAAATCCCTGATTGTTTGTGTGAGAGTATCCAATCTATAAGTCAGGTAAACCACCTGATATGCTACATCAGCCTGATCCATGTGGCTGGATTAATATGTAAGAATCACTGCTGTATCTAATTTGTATTATAGCTAAGTCTTATATCTGGATTGTACCCTTAAAGGTACATATACCTGAGTAGCTGAATTACTTACAAGTGCGTATTATAAAAGTTGTAAGTTTGTGATAGTAGGGTAAACAGCTATTGATAGTAGCAGAAGTTTACCCACTGTCTTAATGTAGCCAAACTTAAATTGTCAATACACAATTGTTTTATGAATGACACTAATTTTGGCATAAGCTTCGATGCTGGTAGGGACTCAGTAAGGTTATCGCCTTTACAGGAAATTAAGGAGATTGTAGGTACAGGAAAGTTCAGAGACTATTAGAATGATACCAGGTGCACAGTGGAGGCTTTGGCCGTAGCTGATGACGTCACTGAAGCTGAGCAATGTTGCTGATAATGTACCTGGAGATAATCCTGATAGGCAAGCTCCGTTCCTGTATAGATTGGAGCTAATGTGATCTGGTTCGCTGATTTAGCTGTTACCAAGGTTAGATGAAAGTAGGGATTATTGCTGTAGAGACTGTAGTTGATCAAGGCACAAGATAAATAACAAAGTTGAGCTAGAGTCAGAAGTGTAGCTGTCTGGAGGATGTTGTAACTTCATTAATCCAGCGAGGTAGAGAAGGTAGGAGGGGAACTTATAGGAAAGGAAGGTGCTTAATTGGTTCTTAAAGGAACCGTAACTGGAAGCAGCAATGGAGCGTTACAATTACTCTTCCTATGTACCTCTATAAATGATTCTTCCTATGTACCTCTATAAATTAATCTTCCTATCTACCTCTAGAAATGATTCTTCTTATCAACCTCTATAAATAACTCTTCCTATCTACCGCCATAAATAACTATTCCTATCAACCTCTATAAATGACTTTTCCTATGTACCTCTATAAATAAATATTTCTATCTACCTCTATAAATGAATCTTCCTATCTACCTCTATAAAAAACTCTTCCCAACTACCTCTATAAATTACTCTTCCTATCTACCTCTATAAATAACTTTTCCTATCTACCTCTATAAATACTCTTCCTATATATCTCTATAAATTACTCACCCTTCTACCTCTATAAATGGCTCGTCCTATCTTCCTCTATAAATTACTCTTCCTATCTACTTCTATAAATTACTCTTCCTATCTACCTCTATAAATTACTCTTCCTATATACCTCTATAAATGACTCATCCTATCTACCTCTATAAATTACTCTTCCTATCTACCTCTATAAATGACTCGTCCTATCTACCTCTATAAATTACTCTTCCTATAATATACCTCTATAAATTACTCTTCCTATCAACCTCTATAAGTGACTTCCTATCTACCTCTATAAATTACTCTTCCTCCCTCTATACAGGATTCATCCTATCTACCTCTATAAATGTCTTGTAATATCTACCTCTATAAGTGACTCTTCCTATCTACCTCTATAAATGACTCATCCTATCTACCTCTATAAATGAATTGTCCTATGTACCTCTATAAATGACTCTTCCTATCTACCTCTATAAATGAATTGTCCTATGTACCTCTATAAATGACTCTTCCTATCTACCTCTATAAATAAGTCTTCCTATCTACCTCTATAAATGACTTGTCCTATCTACCTCTATAAATGACTTGTCCTATCTACCTCTATAAATAACTCTTCTTATCTACTTTATATATGACTCTTCCTATCTACCTCTATAAATTACTCTAATTTGCCTCTATGATTACCTATCCTAATCAGTGTCACCGATATTTGATTTGAAATCTTCTGTGATCGATACACATTAAAATACCTGTTTTATAGTCTCCCACTATCATATGATTTTACTAACTGTCCTCAATTACTAACTCATCTTAACCTGTTTCTATTGTTGATTCAAGTGTTCACCAGAAATTTACTTGTTCAATCTGCCTATCCTAAATTCTAATATGTTTTTTTTTTTTGTGGTAGCCTCAAACTAATTTGTGAGTGACTCATATTAAAGGGACAGCAAAGTTACCATTAAAGGGACAGTCTAGTCAAAATAAAACTATCCTGATTCAGATAGGACAAGCAATTTTTTTTTTTTTTGCTTTATTTATAAACCAAAACATATTTCAAAAAGCAGAGATAATGCATAATATATTTGTTATTTTAAACAGAAAATTGAAAAAACTAAAGAAACAATAAAGCACAGTATGGCCTAATGGCCGTGAATAATTTATACAATGTTATGCTAATTCTGCTTAACATACATATTTGGGATTATGCTTAATATTATTCAAAATATTGAAATAACTAATTCATTTGTCTCTGAAAATGCCTTGGTTTTTTTTTTTTCCCCCTCCCTATATCATTTCTGTTTTTAACCAGCATAGTGTACAACATAACGAAAAAAAAAAAAAAAAAAAGACAAAAAAACGTATTTTGCACCACGCAGAGCTGATTATCTTTCCATAATACACAAGACAACCAATAGTAAATATTTATAATTTACAAAATTATATCAATGTGTTTCAGCCAGACTAGTTCAGAAAGGAAGAGAAAGGAGAAAGAAATGGACAAGCAATTTTAAACAACTTTCCAATTTACTTTTATCATCAAATTTGCTTTGTTTTCCTGGTATTCTTTTCAATCTGCACACTGATCAGTGTTTATCTCCCTGCAGACTGCACATATGAGGGTCGCAAGGTGCTGAATGGACAGTCTTTCTCTCTGGAGAGTCAGCCTTGCACTCACTGCACCTGTCAGGTGAGAAGCCCTGGATGGTTCCATTATTCCACAAAGCTAACAAAAGGGGTTTCAATATATAGCTAAAAATCCATTTAATCTTGTGTTTACCATTCAAAGTTATAGATGCTTCATAACATGTCTAGAAATGCATATATTTTACTTCAGTTAATTGTATTTGTTAGTGATGTATTGTGGGTTTTTAGAAAAGAATATGCATATTTTAACTGTGCTATCTATGTTTTGTTTACAATTGGTTGTATGGTACAATGATATTGGTAGGGCCGGATATATAATAAGGCAGAGTAGGCATGTGGGGCGACTGTCTCTGCATTTTATGAATACAGATCAGCCGGCAACCTTAACTAAGATGACCACCGGCAGTAAAATTACAGCCCTGTACATGTGTGGCGGCCATCATTGTTGGGGATGACTCTAGTTTAACACATGCGTGTAATCCGGCTTCCCCGCTTTCGCGCAATGCTTGCAAAGATGGTCGCTGCACATGCTGTTATTTCCCTGCCGGCGGCCATCTTAGTTAAGGTTTCCAGCACATCTGTGAACAGTGAGTGGGGGTGCTTCAGATTATGGTGCCTACAGGCACCTGGGCTGTAAATCCGACCCTGGCTATTGGGCTCTAGTCTGAATTAACTATAATTAGCACAACCCTACATTATAATTTATGTTACTGTATTTTGTCAGTAACTTTGTGCACAAGCTTAAAGAGAAATAAAAGAACAACAACAATATGCTCTAACATGCTAGAACATTTTATTATTAAACTATTGCTTGCCGAGAACTGCATCCTTAACCCCTTCAAAGGGGCTAAACACATGGTTAAAAGTAAGCTCCAGACTGGCTTTTCACAGCTGGTAATTGGTGAGTACACACATGTGCTGCTCCGTTTCAGGACCAGTTGTGATTTGCTTTTTATGATTGTCCCTTCAAATCCCTGTGTATTTTTTAAAGAGTCTCATTTTACTGTGATATATTTCTCCCCATGTTATATACGTAAAAAGCAATTACAGAGGTTTCTTTTTTATTGCATTGGGCTTTTCATATACAGAAGTTTGGTCACTGAGTCACTTGAGTCCATGAGCTTGGGTGTCCTGTTATCTTGGCTGTCCCCAGTTAATAATCAGCTAGTGAGAATTGTCCTTCCTTAGGGCGGACAGAACTGACAACTCGGTAAGTTATCACTCTATATTTACCATTCTAAAGACAACAGTGTTACCACAGGCCCTATTTATAGAGCTTGCACAAGACTAAGACTCTTCTCCAGTGTAAGCTGCAGAGAAGACCACAGCTCATCTAAGTTCCAGTGATGGTTTAGCTGTCCAGGCATTTCCAGAAGGATTTTTATACAATGAAGTATAGCTTTTGAAAATATGAGAATTTTCCACCTGGGAGCCTTGTCACAAAGGAGGTTATTATTAGTAGGCTAATCCCAAATGGTTGTGTATAGGCATACATTTTATAATTTACTAGCAAAGCATCCCTAGAGTGAGATGATAAAAACGGTTATGCCTCTGAACTCAAAGAGTAAATGAAATGAAATAATGGATTGAATTAAAACATAACTTTAAATATGAATAAATGAAATAAGATAGAAAGACAGCTTTGCGCAGGTAAGTATCCGGTCAGCTGCCCGCACACACAAACGTTAAAAACACTAGATTTCTGATCAGATTTATTTGAAGATAGAATCAAGGATATTATGTAATCTTGGGAGTAAATACAAAAGTGCTTGGTGTATACTTTGTTGAGTTACTTAAACCCCCTGTAAGATATCATATGATATTGTTAATGTTAACCAAATATTTGCTGCTTGTAATCTTGATAAAAAGGGGAAAAGGACTCAACAGTTCACTGATTGACTTCCAAAATGTGATTAGTGAAGATTGCTATATTTCAACAGAACTCTGGTTAGAGTAAAACACGTAACAAAGTATCAAATGTTACTTGAAGCCTATTGTAATAAGTATATTGTGACAGAGCACTTATTAAATTATAAGCCACAAATGCTGTATATTCCCTGCTTTTCATGAACACCTAACATAAATTGATGGATGAGACCAACTTGTATGTCATAAATATATTCTTTGTCATTATGTAATAGTAATAAAATGAAACCAGGAACACAGGTTCCTATATTGAGGAGCTTCTTTTAGGAACTAGGCAAAAAGATCTACTCCATATATTATAACAGAGAGCACACTTGTTAACGTATAGACATGAAAATGCTATGTGTCACTACTGGTTCACAATTTCACGGATTGTTAGTGTGATCCACTTGATTTCACGGATATATTATTTGCCATTATATCATGATTAACCACAAAGCCCCTACTCGTTCCTATATTATGAGATTACACTTGATAACAGTAAATAGTATGTTAAACAGATTTAATATAGGTATTCAATGTAATAAATATGCACTGATATTTAAAAAATAATAAGCAGGTATCAAAATGCCACAATAGGTTGACCTCTCAGGTCCGATTATATCATAGTACAGGGAATGGTTTTCTAATTTTGTTCTCTCAGTATATTAAGTAACAGATTTTTTTTGGGGTCATAACAATATGATTTGACAGAGTCGCCTCAGTGTATGACATACGATGTTATCATTAACCCTTGTACTATTGGTAGCAACACAGGTTACTTTTCCAGAATGCTTATCATAGCGAGTCACCTAATTGAGATGTAAAGAATAATAAATGTTAGCTGTAACCCCTACAATTCCTTTGGCGGTTCATAAACTGTATATATGTGAATTATGTGGCAGAATCAACTTGCCACTAGGTAAGTAAATCATTAACCGCTATATAGAAACAAACTTGTGCCCATATATATTCTATTATTTACAATGAAACTAGAATACTATTATAAATTCGATAGCACAAGTTGCATATCGACAACAATTAGAAAAGGCCTTAGATTACTGATAACTAACTTCAGAGTCTGTACTTGTATTTTTGATACTATTAAGGATTAAAGCTATTATTTTTAACCAGAAATCAGCAAGTTGAAATAACAACACAGCCCCCTAACGCGGTCACGTTTCACTATCGCTTCCTCCAGAAGGATGGATGGAGTCTGTTATAAATAAGTGGATTCTGCAGTTGGTAATACACAATTGTTCCTTTTTGACATTCAGAACAGCTTTTTATTCTTTGTTTCACTTTATAATGTCTTCTTTTTCAGAAGCTTCTAACAATATAGTAGCAATATATCAGTTTGTTATCAAATTTCTCTAAGATAAAGTAATAAAGTAATTCAGGAATTACCACTCTCATGGATATACCATAAAAAATAAATAAAAAATAAATAAATAAAAGGTTTGGCTCCTGGGGATTGGTCCTTCATTTCAGGCACTTACAATAGTTTTCTGCAGATCTTCATATTGAATTATTTACTGGATGTTATGAGGTGATGCTAAGAGATTGCCTTTTATTTAGTAGTCTGTGAAAAGCACAACTGGGCTAAAAGAGGCTGATCCTAGGTGGTAACTCACCATAGAACAAGCTACTGAGCTGTTGTCCGTTCCTGGTAGAGTGCTTCTCTTTGTATGCAATTGTATTATGACCCTGGGGAGATCTCCCTAAGGATGATGGGGGAAACCAGACATTGGGGCTGATTTACCATTGTGCGGGCAGACATGATCCACTCTACGACCGCTGCTTCTTAACTGAGTGGGTTGGAAGCAGCATCCGCTGCTTTATAAATTGATCCCATGGACTCCTTGCCCGGTGCACTTGGAGGAATATGGCTGCACCTCACAGATGAGGCCCACAAAAGGCCGAAACGATCGTCTGGGGTTGTTATGTTCCTTGTTCATAGGAGAATTGACTGGTATTTCGGGGTCGGACTGACCTTACTTGGCGGAATCAAACTGATATACTTTAGGAAAGTTTTCCTCTGTGAAAAGCACAACTGGGCTAAAAGAGGCTGCTCCTAAGTGGTAACTCACCATAGAACAAGCTACTGAGCTGTTGTTCGTTCCAGGTAGAGCGCTTCTCTCTTTGTATGCTTATTTGTGTGTCTCACTTTTAGAACTTCTCAGTCAATACTTAAGGTTTTCATAAACTATTTCCTTTTTAAGCATTTGAAACATCCAAAACTTTTGGAGTTTTTAACAAGCTATAGGTGCATTGATAGCCGTTCCCTTACCTAGCTTTGTGATTCCTCTACTCCATCTTATTTCAAGACTGTTTTGCTATTTTTTACAAGTAAAGGCAATTTTCTGTCAGTTATTCCTTGTTCTCTCAGTACCTTCACTATCTTTTTGTATCATATTCCTTGTTTGTGAAGTACGATGATCTCTTTTCTTAACTTTTTGGACAATTCTTTTGACTTGTCAATCATGACACCCAACGAACCCCTGAGTGCCACCTCTGTGTGTGTTACTCAACAAAGCCCTAGCCAGTCCAGGTATTTCATGTGTTCTAGCTCAAGCACACCTGGTGCAACAAATGAAGCCATTGATTAGTTGCATCAGGTGTGCTTGAGACAACGCCTGTTTTGCATATTTGTGCTGTTGTGAGGGATTCTATTCAGGTGGTTGAATCATTTTGAGACTGCAGAATTCATTAAAAGTTGCATTTTTCAGTTAAATTTGGGTTAACCAATGTAAGCATTCATTGTGTTGAGCTATTTCATTTGCTTTTGTTTGATTTGTTGATTGCAAACAGCTGAAAGTATGTAAATTTTGACAATACACCTGATTTGCAAAGGGGTTAAATACTTTTAATTACAACTGTACCTAACAGTAGCAAGGGTCTGTGGTAACACTGCAATCTATATAAAGGTAACTTGGAAGTAGTAATTTCTGTCACCATCCAAGGGAGGAGGGGTCTCAATAGGTGATTATTATCCAGTGATAAATGCTTCCAGCAGCACTTGCAAAATAAAATACCCTTTGTTACAGTATTACAGGGTCATACAAAAAATGAAGCAATATTTTGGGCAGCAAGCCCTTAATCATGCATGTCTAATATCAAAAACACTGCACTTTTTAAATAACCCAACAGTTCTCCAACTACCAATCAGTGTCCAGTTGTACGTGCACCATCTAGTGGTCTATCATCTCTTCTGGCAGGCGACTTTCTCTTTTTATATTATCCAGGGATGTACAATATACAAATTGCTGTAATGTTGGTGTTAATTTCTGGTTATTTTTGTCTCTCCAGGAGGGAGAGGTAAATTGTGAAGCCATATTGTGCTCCACTTCCTGTTCTCACCCTTACATCTTTCCTGGGGAATGCTGCTCTACCTGCGAAGGTACTAACGCTTGGCTCACCTTGTGCATTGTCTCTATTTTTGGTTCAATCTTCCATCTTTATACTTAGTTTTTATGGAACAATGTTTGCTTGAGTTGGACACATTCTGATGTATTTTTTCCAGTTCATCCTATATCTTGACAGGGTTTACATAATTGCTGATAATCACATGTTGTAAAATGTTAAAAAAAAAATAATGCTTCATGAAATCCCACATTGAATTTAGTTTAATACACAGTTTACATAAATTTTCATAGCGTTTTACCAGCTTGTGAAAACTTGGTAGGTGATAAGCATAACACTGGCCATTTATTCGTTGCTATAGTATAGTCCTTCTGGATTGGAAGAGACAGAAATTTCCATATTTGTTTATATTTAATACACATATAAACACATAAATAAATATATATGTATATACACATATAAACACATAAATATATATGTATAGAGACACATTAACACAAATATATATGTATATACACATATAAACACATAAATATATATGTATATACACACATTAACACAAATATATACAGTATGTATATACACATATTAACACATAAATATATATGTATATACACATATAAATACATAAATACATATGTATATACACATATAAACACATAAATATATGTATATACACATATTAACACATAAATATATATGTATATACACATATTAACACATAAATATATATGTATATACACACATTAACACAAATATATATGTATATACACATATTAACACATAAATATATATGTATATACACATATAAACACATAAATATATCTGTATATACACATACAAACACATAAATATATATATGTATATACACACATTAACACAAATTTATACAGTATGTATATACACATATTAACACATAAATATATATGTATATACACATATAAACACATAAATATATATGTATATACACATATAAACACATAACTATATATAGATATAAATTTAAAATTTGTGGAAGGGACACATAAAATATCAGGACCTTTCTTAAAATAAGAATAGTAGGAACATTTATTCTGAATTTATATAAATCGTTTCACTCAGCTTCAGCTGAAGTAAAACGTGGTGCAGACCCCTTTAAAATGTATTAATTCCAGACACTATAGAAAAGAAAGCATGGTAGAGCTATATGAGATACCATGACCAAAGTAGGGGATTTCAGCACTCTAGATATTACCCATTAAATCTAAAGTCTTAGATGCATATGACTGTGGGACAATTTCTAATCCAATAAATGAACCGCACATGCAAAGACTTAATCATATGCAGAAAGTTTATTGCAGAATAGCTAAAACAAATATAGCAGCTAGAAAATTGCTCATTAGATCAAACAAATACCACTGCAGTGGGTTTAAATTATGCATATCAAACCTATTAAACATCATCAAAAAACAGAAATGAAAACACGTGCAGCAAACAAAAGTTGGAAGGTCAAAATCTAATATCTCTCACCCTAAATGTTAAACTGGACTAGCATTAACATCGATTACTTCATGATAAAGAAAGCAATGTCCTTTAATCAATGTGTGTCCAGAGATCAAGAGAAAGGGGCTTCAATTCGTTGCAATGTAAACCAACTTTGTAATCCAATAGATGAGACATGGACAGTTCTGCAGTAATAACAATATTTGTTAACCGAGGTAAAAGCGTCCTCTAATGTTAACTTAACTTGAAGATGTACAGATTGATAGCAAAATAACCATTATTCAGTGGTGCAAATTGGAAGTGATAGAGCAGACCTCTTTATAGACAATGCAGCGGCATTCGAGAAACCATATCACAGGGCTGGTAAATAACGGACCGGGACATGAGCCTCAGACATCCTTATCTCACCTATCCCGACAGCCAAACGTATCTCCTTGCTCGTTAGGGACACGGACTATGCAGGTGTGCTCTCCGCCTCTGTGCGTAAACCATATTCAGGCGACTTGATATAACCGCTTGAGTACCGCAAGAACCAGGCTTGCTTCTCCAGTTTGGATTTCCCGGGCAGATCAGATCAGCTGCTTGTACTACAGGTATCTTAGTAGTTGCTTTAAAAGAGTCATTTACCTCGGTTAACAAATATTGTTATTACTGCAGAACTGTCCATGTCTCATCTATTGGATTACAAAGTTGGTTTACATTGCAACGAATTGAAGCCCCTTTCTCTTGATCTCTGGACACACATTGATTAAAGGACATTGCTTTCTTTATCATGAAGTAATCGATGTTAATGCTAGTCCAGTTTAACATTTAGGGTGAGAGATATTAGATTTTGACCTTCCAACTTTTGTTTGCTGCACGTGTTTTCATTTCTGTTTTTTGATGATGTTTAATAGGTTTGATATGCATAATTTAAACCCACTGCAGTGATATTTGTTTGATCTAATGAGCAATTTTCTAGCTGCTATATTTGTTTTAGCTATTCTGCAATAAACTTTCTGCATATGATTAAGTCTTTGCATGTGCGGTTCATTTATTGGATTAGAAATTGTCCCACAGTCATATGCATCTAAGACTTTAGATTTAATGGGTAATATCTAGAGTGCTGAAATCCCCTACTTTGGTCATGGTATCTCATATAGCTCTACCATGCTTTCTTTTCTATAGTGTCTGACATAAATATATATGTATACACATAGAAACACATAACTATATATGTATATACACATATTAATGATACAAGAATGAGAGGACAGGAGCACCGGTAGATGAGAATTGCAGTGTTTATTGTCAAATTATACACATATTAACACATATATATATATATATATATATATATATATATATATATATACATAAATATATATGTGTTTATATGTGTATATACATATATATTTATTTATGTGTTTATATGTGTATATACATATATATTTGTGTTTATATGTGTATATACATATATTTATGTGTTTATATGTGTATATATAAATATTTATTTATGTGTTTATATGTGTATATACATATATATTTTTTGTGTTAATATGTGTATATACATATATATTGATGTGTTTGTATGTGTATATAGATATATATTGTTGTGTTTGTATGTGTATATACATATACTGTATATTGATGTGTTTGTATGTGTATATACATATATATTTATGTGTTAATATGTATATATACATATATATTTATATGTTAATATGTGTATATACATATATATTTATGTGTTTGTATGTGTATATACATATATATTTATGTATATACACATATTAACACACACACACACATATATATATATGTATATATACATATTAACACATAAATATATTAACACATAACTATATATGTATATACACATACAAACACATCAATATGCAGTATATGTATATACACATACAAACACATCAATATATATGTATATACACATATTAACACAAAAAATATATATGTATATACACATATAAACACATAAATAAATATATATGTATATACACATATAAACACATAAATATATGTATATACACATATAAACACAAATATATATGTATATACACATACAAACACATAAATATATATGTATATACACATATAAACACATAACTATATATGTATATAAGCATACATACATATTTATAGTAATAACACAATCCCCATAGACTCCAATGTAAAGGTACTTTTCAGTGTTGTTTTGTTTCTAACACCGACATTCTCTCACTTGTGCAGTTATATTTCATTTTTTTTTAAAAAGATGCTACTATTTTTTTATTTTATACAGAAACACTACACTTTATTTTGGTGGCAATTGGCTGACATTTTTAAAATTAACCAGAGGTCTGACCTCTGGTTAATTTCCGTAGCGCAAATGGCTACCACGAGCTTGCAGTAGCAATAACAGCCACTTGTAATGGCTGGTTATTTAACATCCACCTGTTAAGTTAGTGCTTCAATTTTAATCTAGCCCTTAAAGGGACAGTCTAGTCCAAAACAAACTTTCATTATTCAGATAGGACATGTAATTTTAAACAATTTTCCTATTTACTTCTATCATTAATTATGCTTAGTTTTCTTGGTATTCTTAGTTGAAAGCTAAATCTAGGAGGTTCATATGCTAATTTCTAAGCCCTTGAAGGCCACCTCCTAGCTCAGGACATTTTGGCTGTTTTTCACCACTAGAGGGTGTTAGTTCATGTGTTTCATATAGATAACACTGTGCTCATGCACGTGGAGTTTCTAGGAGCCAGCAGTGATTGACTAAAATGCATGTATTTCAAAAGAACTGAAATAAGGGGCAGTTTGCAGAGGCGTAGATACAAGATAATCACAGAAGTAAAAAGTGTATAAATATAACTGTGTTGGTTATGCAAAACTAGGGAATGGGTAATAAAGGGATTATCTATCTTTTAAAACAATAAATATTCTGGTGTAGACTGTCCCTTTAATGTGATGTACAGCTAACAAGATCTATAAGATATGCAAGAAAGCAAAATCACAACGGCAACATCTAGAAATGGCATTTAGTAATCCCATTCTTAAAACATTTCTTTTTATTTCATAATCACATTTTATTGATTGTCATTTACTTTCATCTTTGTTAACGGTATATTTATTGGCAATCATGTTTTCATGATCTGGATTTAACCGCTGCTCCATCTTTCTTGTTGGCGACCAAGATCCTTTGCTCAGGTTTTTAAAAAAATTACAAGACTCAAAGTATGAACTTTGAATGATCACAATTTACAATATCTAGAATATTGTGTCTCATCTTCTTACAGTAATAGAAACATATTTTACATATTTTTTAAATTGATTCTTTTGAGGAACATTATTTTTATATGTGGTTTTTTTTTAGCCTTTTATGCCTTAAACCTTCTAACTTTCACCATTTACAGTATGAGAATTGTTAAAATCCAGTTATAGAATACGGTATCAGTTGCGCCTACTTTATTCTATGAAATAATTTCCTGCACTGCTCTTCTTAATTTTAGATGAAAATCCCACCAAAACATAAGACCGTGTTTCCTCAATAAATGAAAAAAAATAAATTAAAAATACTTAATTAAAATAATAGTAATAATATACAGTATATATATATATATATGACCAATATTGCTATTAAGCCCTTATACTAAATATAATTAGTGCTCTGTAAACTTGGTACAAATGATTGTTTAGTGCATCCCATTGAGTTCAGTGGGAGCTGATAATAATAAACTGATGCTGCTATTTAGTAAAAAAAAAAAAGTACTATGTAAACAAGCCCTTAATTTACATGTAACAATGTTTGATTGAATGGAACAATCTTTTTTTATCCTTTATCTCATTTTCAACTCCCACTTCTCCACATGATATAATAGTATGTTACCTTTAAAATATGGAACATCCTATATCTCACTTTGTATTTTGTTAAAGGGACATGAAACCCTCTTTCATGATTTAGAAAGAATATGCGATTTTTAATAACTTTCCAAAAGACTTCTATTGTCTAATTTGCTTCATTCATTGACTATCCTTTGCTGAAAAGCAAATATAAATAGGCTCAGTAGCTGCTGGTTGGTTGCTGCACATAGATGCCTCGTATCATTTGGTCACCCATGTGCATTTCTATTTCTTCAACAAAGGATATCTGAAGAATGAAGCAAATTAGATGATAGAAATAAATTAGAATGTTGTTTAAAATTGTATTCTCTAACTGATTCATGAAAATTGGGTTTCGTGTCCCTTTAAGTTTATCAAAAGTGATACCTCACATATTGTTTAACATTTTATAAAAACTGTCCCTTTAATTAACGTACTGTAAGGAATGACAGTAATGATTAAGGTTAAAGTGACATGAAAACCAACATATTTCTTGCATGATACAGATAGAACAGTCAGTTTTAAACAACTTCCCAATTTACTTCTATTGTCAAATTTGCTTCATTCTCTAGGTATCCTTTGTCAAAGGTGCAGTAATGTGCTACTGTGAGCTAGCGAGCACATCTGGTGAACCAATGACAATAGGCTTATATGTGCAGCCACCAATCAGTATCTAGCTCACAGAAGATAACTGCTGCGTCTGAGTCTACATAGTTATGCTTAAATAAATAACACTACAAAAGAATGAAGCAAATTAGATAATAGTTATAGAAGTAAATTGGGAAGTTGTTTAAAATTGTATTCTCTATCTAAGTACATTTATTGAAAAACATTTCCTTAAACATTTCTGTTAAACAGCAACTTGCCAAGGTTCGCATTGTCTAATTACTGTATACATGTTGTTTTTGATAAAGTTTTAAAGTGTTGTTACTAGAAACTTTCTGGATGCTTTTTATTATCACTGATATTTGTTTGTTATTTCTTCATGTCAGAATGTGCCCTTGAAGACCATGTGCTGGAAAACGGATCCTCTTATATACTAAAGACTGATCCGTGTGTTGTGTGTCATTGTTCTGTAAGTACATTCTTTTTTATAAATAAAGTTTTATGTCTCATAGTCTGACCAATTAGTGATCTACGTTGTAGATACAGCTGGATTTGTTAGTCACTAGTTTGTATCATTTCACAAGGGAATATACACTTTTATTTTCAAAGCCCTCTCTCAAAACTGCTACATACTCTCATTTCTTTAAAAAGCTACTAAATAATTTTATTTATATTTTTCTTTAAATACTATTGTTCACTGTAATCATTTAATGTTCATACATTAAATGGTTATAAAACAAATAAAAAGATAATATTATTATTATTATTATTATCTTTTTTTAATGTAAATTACTTTAAATATCAAGAAAAATGGTTCCATGTGAGATCAAATAAATCCTTTTTCTTTCTTTTTGATTTAATTTAATCTCTCATGCTAAGCACTTGCTACATCTGTAGCTGCCTCCTTTGTTAATAAACAACAGCATATTTAATAATAATTTACCTAATGCTGAAGAAAGTTAATTTAAAGAGACAGGATGTTGTAATATAAAATGTTTAGCTATAGTTAAAAAATACTTTGCAATACACTTTATTTTTTCCACCTTTTCCTTAAAGGGACAGTATACACCAATTTTCATATAACTGCATGTAATATACGCTACTATAAAGAATAATATGGACAGATACTGATATAAAAATCCAGTATAAAACCTTATAAAAACGTACTTTCAATCTTCCAGTTTAGCTCTTTTAAATAGGTAGCTGGAACACCCACTGCAAGAGGGAAAAAGCAGACACTCCCCCCTCCCCTTGCATATGAAAAGACTCTTTACACAAACGGGAGCAAGCTGGAGTAGGTATACATCAGTATTCTCCTAAAACTTTGGGGCTTGCTTAGGAGTCCGAAAATCAGAGGAATGGATCATCTACATTTATGCAAAGAAAAATCTAGTGTATAATGTCCCTTTAAGATAACTCTGAAAATTGTGAGTTTTCCCATTCTGAGAATTTGAAGTACGCACTGCAGACCTCTCAAGTCTAACCATGCTACATATTAGTACATAATTATCCTCAGCAGTTGCAATAAGATTAGATAAGCAGTTGCTAACAAAATGACTGCGGCTATACTTCAATAACAAGTCCATATTGGCACTGCCAGTAAAGCAAGTGGTGCTGTGGTGTTTGGTTAATAAAAACTACTATAGCAAACATGGTGTTAAAAAATATTCATTACGTTTTCACTTTCAGCTAATATGTTAATTTACTGCAGGACAAGAGAAAAGTCTTTACTAGGTGGTTTATGTTACTTTCAGCAATAAGAGGGCTATAAGCTATAAGCAGCCCTTACATAGTAGCAAATGATTCCTAAAAACAAAAAGGATTGGGAGAAAAATGGACATCCTCTTTTGTCTTCTCAGTTAAACTTGCACTGTTTGGTTTATTATTCTACAATCCTTTTCCTTTGTTACACCTTTTTCTTTTGAGATCTGGAATATAATTTGCTGCTCTTTCCATCTCTTAAAGTCCATGAAAATTGTTACTACCAATTGTTAAAAAAACCAGAAATACAGCTCAGAACTTGCAGAGCACTACTGGTCCCAAGCGGAAACTGACGCTGACCCAATCAGCAGCGATAGACGTTAAAGCCCAGCAGTGTAACGAGTACTGCTGATTGCCCAGCTGTGTAATGAGTGCTGCTGATTGCCCAGCTGTGTAACAAGTAACAAGTACTGCTGATTGCCCAGCTGTGTAATGAGTGCTGCTGATTGCCCAGCTGTGTAACAAGTAACAAGTACTGCTGATTGCCCAGCTGTGTAATGAGTGCTGCTGATTGCCCAGCTGTGTAACAAGTAACAAGTACTGCTGATTGCCCAGCTGTGTAACAAGCACTGCTGATTACCCAATCAGCAGCGATAGACGTTAAAGCCCAGCTGTGTAACGAGTACTGCTGATTGCCCAGCTGTGTAATGAGTGCTGCTGATTGCCCAGCTGTGTAACAAGTAACAAGTACTGCTGATTGCCCAGCTGTGTAATGAGTGCTGTTGATTGCCCAGCTGTGTAACAAGTAACAAGTACTGCTGATTGCCCAGCTGTGTAATGAGTACTGCTGATTGTCCAACTGTGTAACGAGTACTGCTGATTGTCCAGCTGTGTAACGAGTACTGCTGATTGTCCAGCTGTGTAACGAGTACCTGCTGTTTGCCCAGCTGTGTAATAAGTACTGCTGATTGTCCAGCTGTGTAATGAGTGCTGCTGATTGTCCAGCTGTGTATTGAGTGCTGCTGATTGTCCAGCTGTGTAATGAGTGCTGCTGATGGCCCAGATGTGTAACAAGTACTGTTGATTGCCCAGCTGTGTAACAAGTACTGCTGATTGCCCAGCTGTGTAATGAGTGCTGCTGATTGCCCAGCTGTGTAATGAGTGCTGCTGATTGCCCAGCTGTGTAACGAGTACTGCTGATTGCCCAGCTGTGTAACGAGTACTGCTGATTGCCCAGCTGTGTAACGAGTACTGCTGATTGCCCAGCTGTGTAACGAGTACTGCTGATTGCCCCGCTGTGTAACAAGTACTGCTGATTGCCCCGCTGTGTAACAAGTACTGCTGATTGCCCAGCTGTGTAACAAGTGCTGCTGATTGCCCCGCTGTGTAACAAGTGCTGCTGATTGCCCAGCTGTGTAACAAGTGCTGCTGATTGCCCCCCTGTGTAACGAGCGCTGCTGATTGCCCCGCTGTGTAACAAGTGCTGCTGATTGCCCCGCTGTGTAACAAGTGCTGCTGATTGCCCCGCTGTGTAACAAGTGCTGCTGATTGCCCAGCTGTGTAACAAGTGCTGCTGATTGCCCAGCTGTGTAACAAGTACTGCTGATTGCCCAGCTGTGTAACAAGTACTGCTGATTGCCCAGCTGTGTAACAAGTACTGCTGATTGCCCAGCTGTGTAACGAGTACTGCTGATTGCCCAGCTGTGTAACGAGTGCTGCTGATTGCCCAGCTGTGTAACAAGTACTGCTGATTGCCCAGCTGTGTAACAAGTACTGCTGATTGCCCAGCTGTGTATTGAGTGCTGCTGATTGCCCAGCTGTGTAACAAGTACTGCTGATTGCCCAGCTGTGTATTGAGTGCTGCTGATTGCCCAGCTGTGTAACAAGTACTGCTGATTGCCCAGCTGTGTATTGAGTGCTGCTGATTGCCCAGCTGTGTAACAAGTACTGCTGATTGCCCAGCTGTGTATTGAGTGCTGCTGATTGCCCAGCTGTGTAACAAGTACTGCTGATTGCCCAGCTGTGTATTGAGTGCTGCTGATTGCCCAGCTGTGTAACAAGTACTGCTGATTGCCCAGCTGTGTAATGAGTACTGCTGATTGCCCAGCTGTGTAACAAGTACTGCTGATTGCCCAGCTGTGTAATGAGTACTGCTGATTGCCCAGCTGTGTAACAAGTACTGCTGATTGCCCAGCTGTGTAACGAGTGCTGCTGATTGCCCAGCTGTGTAACGAGTACTGCTGATTGCATTAGAGGCAGTTTCTTCTCTGTACTTGCTGTGCTCTATGGGTAATAATTAGGGATGGGTGTGGTGAGAAAAAAAGAGCCCTGGGTAGCTAATACCAAGATAGAGAAAAAGGGTTTATGTATAACCTTTTTTTTATATTATCAGATATACAGTATATATATATATACAAACACAAGATGTATAGGGATGGTGCAGTGAGAGCAAGGTGAATTATAACATGACCTATGTTCAAACAATAAATGCAACAATAGTATTGTACATAAATATGAATGGTAGAAATGTAATAATATAGGACACAATTAGGGAAATACACCGGGGTGTGACCTATAAGTTCATAAGGTAATCAAAAATTCCTTATGGTGTCCCAAAGTGGCTGGTGTATGAAAGAATTCAGATATCACTTCAAAAAAGTGAGTGGTGAGCTTGTCATTTCAAGACTCGTAATACCAGCGGGCATTAAAAAGCAGCGTTGGGACCTCTCAACGCTGCTTTTAAAGGCTAACGCAAGACTCGTAATCTAGCCGTATGTGTTCTTCCGAGTATCCTCTTTCTAGGAATTTATTTTTGAGTACTGAGGACTGTGCAATATAGTCTGAATTTCTTTTGCAGTTACGTTTCAGGAGAAAAGTAGAAAATATAATCAAGACACATTGGAAAGTCTTAAAGTCAGATCCACATCACATTGAAGCAGAGAGAAACAAAGATCTCCCAGTCCCTAAACACTTCAAAAAATGTAATAACAGCAACCTGAAATTTTTCAGATATACTGCAATAGCGAAAGTAAGATCGAACAAAAGAGGGGGAAATAAAGCTACAACACTCCTAAGAAAAGAAGCCCAATGGATTTGTGAACTCCAGACTTTAAGGCCCAAGGGGTTAAATATAGACTTTAGTCTAAATTGCTTCATAAATACCTAAAGCTAATGCAAGAAATCTACAAAAAATAACAATGCATATACTAATTTTTAATAATGACTCTTTTAGGCCACCTAATCTGATCAAAGATAAAAGTGGATCTGAACCACCGCCTCATTACCCTTTCCCTCGCCTGTATAATATGGGCTAACACAATTAGATGGACTCTATCAAAGCTAGCTCATTAACTAGAATGAACCTACTAAACCTCTGAAACTGATAAAACTGAAACAAATTCGGAGCTTGATAGATAGGCCCCAATGCCTTTATCGTTCTCTAGTTTGTTCTTTACATTGTTCTCTCTTTTTTCACATTGCTCCACATCACTTTGTGATTGCAATGACTCATTATACAAACCATATGGAACACATTTTTTATAGGAAGCAGAGAGATTGCTTTACATACTCTGCATATTCCGAGATAGATCACATCGCTGCTTAAGTGCAAATAAAAAATAACCAACATAGAAAGAAAATTGACAATGGTCATTCGGACATAAAGATTTGTACATCATCATGTAAAACCTACACTCCGCGATCATCAACCTAGGTTTCCCAATTAGGACCCACGAGAAGACTAATTAAAGGCATCTTGAACACTCAGAAGGATATGCTTGAGAAAGGCTGACCAATACAGCCGAAACGTGTTGCAATATCCTGTTTCTGAGTCTCTTTCCACACTCAGATTTGCCGTAGAGCAGATTAAGAGTATGGAGGTGACCAGGCCCACAGGAAGTGAGAGCACGGACACGCCAAATGCTGATACACCCTGTATCCAGCTGCTCCATGACCTGCAAAATCTGTAATAAGGATCCCCAAAACACAGACGGACTACGGGCACATTGAAAGCCCAAAAGACGCCAAAACAATTGCGGACTATGGGCAGATTTGAAGACCCGCAACGAATCTAAACAGAATCCACCTTCGGATAACTGCAATACCCACAACAAAGTTTGAAAGAAAGAAAACCATTGACCGAATGCAACGCTGAAATATACTACAAACAGCGGAGCTTCAGAGTCAAATAATGACAAAACCACCTGGGCAGAGGGCGGATTAGAAACCCTACACCCTCCATTCCGACAACAAAACAGGGTATCATTAGTGACTCACCCGTCACCAACGGACCAAAAAGGGTACTAAGGTTAGAGATGCATTTTTAATAATACTCTCACCACGCATAACTGCACTTAGAAACTGGCATTCCACTACGGTTGCCACCCAGCCGGTATTTTATCGACACGGCTGGTATTTTTAAGGTTCATGTCAATGTAGAAAATAAAGAATACATATTGAAAGAGAGCCCCTGTCAAAGTAAAACTGCTTCTGAGTGTGATAAATAATAGTTATAAACAAATGAGCATTTAAAATCAGTCCTATCAGCTTTAGTTTTTGAGTTATGCTGTTTAATAATGTATTCAAATTTATGTTAATGAAATTTCCAAGAAAGGTGGCAACCCTTAATCCCACCAAAGGCCTCCTATAGTCCATAACCGATATCGGCCATAACACTAAGCGGACTGAGAAAATCTCTCTGATACTACTAGCCGTTCAGCCTCCTTTTTTCTACAAACGCTTCACGAACTGAAAATCAACATTTGACCCTATTACGCTATTTTTTTCTTAAATTTTTTCGTTTCTGTATGAATTTCTAAATGCGCAAATGTGCTTTTAAAGGTCGGCCAACCTGTTGTCTCTCTATTAGTAATCTTTTGATTAACATCGCAAACTGCTTTTTAGCACGTTCCATCTGTGATCAGTTCTTTCTATGAAATAACGTATTAATTACATTTCATCTAGTGTGTACCAATTTCTATAAACCAACTATTTTGTTTAGATCTTGTGTATACACTGAAGGTACCTTTATAAAGTACATATGTACTATTTTTTACATTGTCTTCTTATATTTTACTGTTGACATTTTATACTTTGCTATTTATAGATTGTATGAAATACCATTTCTTATATGCTGCTGTTTTTATGAGATTTTATTATATACACATTCTATAGCATAAATAAAAATATAATTTTTTGAATATACATTTTTTATTGATTTATATTTACTCAATTATATATATATGATTATTTTAAAAAAAGGTTATACATAAACCCCCTTTTTCTCCAGTTTGGTATTAGCTACCCAGCGCTCTTTTTTTTCTCACCACATCAATCCCTGAACACATCCTTTGGTAGATTAGAGGAAGCTTCCTTTTGAAAAAAGAGCTTACCTAAACAGTGCAGAGAATATATCCCTACCGGTACACATTGGGGCCCATTTATCAAGCTCCGAATAGAGCTTGGGGGCCTGTGTTTCTGGTGAGCCTGCAGGCTCTCCAGAAACACCAGTTATGAAGCAGCAGTCTAAATACCGCTGCACCATAACCTGTCCGCCTGCTCTGAACAGGCAGACAGACATCGCCGCAATTCAACCTGATCGAGTACGATCGGGTTGATTGACACCCCTTGCTGGTGGCCAATTGGCCGAGAATCTGCAGGGGGTGGCATTGCACCAGAGAGCGTATTGCTCTCCGCATTCAGCGAGGTCTGTCGGACCTGATCCACACTGTCGGATCAGGTCCGACAGACCTTTGTTAAATAGGGGCCATTGACTCTATGGGTAATGAACAGTACTTTTACTATGGGGTAAATTTATTAAATGTTAAGCAGACATAATTCACTGTAGCGGATCATGTCTGCTCGACATCGCTAAATGCCGATAGCGCACGCTGTCTGCATTTATCGTTTCACAAGCATTTCTAGTGAAATATTTGTGCAATGCCATCTCCTGCTCACTGGCGGCCAATCAGCTTCTAGCAGGGGCTGTCAATCATCCTGATCTAATGAGCGCTGCTTCTTAACTTCCATTTCAGGCTCGATGGGCTTCCTAAGCAGCATTTGTAAATGGAGCCCTATGTGTTTAATGCCTTTGAAGGGTTAAATAAACAGATGAGCAGGGTCACTAGTCTCACAATCACATGCTCTAACAAATTAGATTATGTGAGTTTACATCTGGGGCTCTATTTAACAAGCTCCGTATGGAGCTTTATGGCCCCTGTTTCTGGCGAGTCTTCAGACTCGCCAGAAACAGCAGTTATGAAGCAGCGGTCACAAAGACCGCTGCTCCATAACCTGTCTGCCTGCTCTAAACAGGCGGACAGACATCGCCGGAAATCAACCCAATCGAGTACGATCGGGTTGATTGACACCCCCCTGCTGGCAGCCGATTGGCCGCGAGTCTGCAGGGGGCGGCGTTGCGCGAGCAGCTCTTGTGTATTGCTCTCTGCATTCAGCGAGGTCTGTCGGACCTGATCCGCACTGTCGGATCAGGTCTGACAGACATTGATAACTAGAGGCCCTGTTATTTGATTTAGCCTTATACTATGTAACTAGTACGACACTATTGTTTTATTAAATTCTGTGCACTCAAAAATCCCATCAAAATGAACACAATAGCAGTGGTGGCTCTAGAAATTAATATTTGGGGGTCTAACAAAGGTGGTGAACATAATATATAGAGTCCTTTGCAGCTTAACTGGGGTGCTACATGCGCTGCAAGTAAATTTGTAGGGTGCACAGTACTAATTAATGAAAACCACCACTGCACAATAAAATGTGAGATGTGAGCTTGAATTATGTGTAACAATCTTTCACCTAAATTACAAGTTTTGTGGTATGGTGCGGAATAGCTTTAGCGCTGAAAAATTGCGCTTGGAATATGCAAGTCACCCATATTACAAGTCGTGGCGGGACAGCTATAATGCAAGTGTTTTAGCCTGTAATGCAACACTCCATTTCGCACTCAAAAAATGATGTTGGAGTGCGGGATTTCCATATCGCTGTATTACTGGTTGTGTGGTCTGGCTAAAATGCTTGCGTTACAGTCTATACCACCGTGATACAGCTTAACACACCATACCGCACAGCAATAGAAGGTTTCTCAGTATCTTGTAATGGCAGCACTATGGAAAGTGCGATACCGCTTTATTTACGCTCCCGGTTTAGCTCACAACTTGTAATTTTGGTGATTGTATTCTTCACGTGATATTAACACATATCTCTTAATAGGCTGGAAATGTGTTATGTGAACAGAGGGACATTTCCTGTCCTGCTTGTGAGCAGAAGACTCAGGACTGCCTGAATGGTACGTAACATCAGTTTGTAAAATCAAGGAAATGAATATTAAATCTTAAAAGCTCAGTTGTCCAACTTGTTTCTGCAGAACTCCCGGATTCCTTTTACACAAAACATTCTACAATTGTTTTTCAAAGAGATGACTCCCCAAACCTAATAGAAGCTACTTCTTCTGAATCAAGCCGACTGTCTCTAGTTCAAATACTGACTTCAAGAAGGAACACCGCAACAACAGAGACCATTATGTCTCATTCAACCACCTTGAATCCCTTGCTTCAGTCTCCAGATGTCCCTGTAACCCCATATAAAACACAGATCTCTGCTCAGTCTTCTTCATCTGATGGGTCTTTAATGGATTCACCTTTATCAAGTTTTCCTACATCCATTTTCTTTCAATCTCAGCAGTTTCCCTCCTCTACTACAACCCACCCTTCCTATAAATTGTCTAAAATAGATCCATCTATATCTCCTAAGAATCATGAGGTTGTACAGGTTATTTCACCCGTTGTAGACCTCTCGTCTTATAGTACCACGGTGTCTGCGAATACATCTGTATCTAGGTACTCTCCAGAATCATCTACTAAACACTTAGGTCTTTCTAGCTCCTCTCAACATCCAGTAAGGTTGTCTCTTCTTCCTGAGCATAGCGCTCAGCCCTCCATCTTACCTAAAAATGTAGCAACTTCCACTCTGGCCCCTACACGATTTCCTAGCAATGTCTTCAATCTCGATGAGTTTCAGATGCAAGAGAAACACGTTGATATGAAAAGCATTGGCCTAGTGCCTGTACAAATAACAGGTAAGGTTTTTTTTCTGTAATTTATTCTCTGCATAAAATGGATATGAATTACCAATTTTTCTTTCTTTCATGTTTCAGATAGAACATACAATTTTAAACAATTTTTACTTCTAATATCAAATTTGGTTCATTCTCTTAGTATTCTTTGTTGAATTAGCAGCAATGCACTACTGAGATGTAGCTGAACACATCAGGTGAGCCAACAAGAAGAGGCATACAGGTATACCTCACTTTACAGCGCTTCACTTTACAGCGCTTCGCTAATACATCGCTTTGTGGAGTTCAAGTTCAACCTCCAATGATTTTGAAGCAGTGCTGTAATCATCGTGAGATTGAGATAAAAGTGACTGGCACCATTTTGTTATGCTTTGTTCACTCTGTTTACATCATTACAGTGCAATCTGTGTCTCAGTGCTATAGTCTGGCACATTTTACTACAGTAATTGTCAGTATTTTACAGGTACAGTATTTATTGAATACTAATTGAATACTGTGCTGTGCTAGTGTTAAACTAAACGCAGCATTATTGCACCCCTAATATATGTTAGTTCAAACATGTTTTTAAAGTGATGGTAAATTCTCCCCTTTTTAAAATCAGATCTGGAATGTAAGCGCTATTTTAGATGGAGTTTAATTCATTAGCTGTAATGAAGATGCAGTATAACATGCTTTTTAATATAGATATGAAATTCAAATACTGCATGCTCCTCCGCCCACTTCAAAAGTAAACTTTTCTGTGAGCTAACAGATTGAATTGTTGTCCAATCAGCACTCTCCCCATATGGCACTTTTGTTGTAGCTAGAGCATTGATTGGAGAGTAATTCAATCATTTAGCTGACAGGAAAATTGACTTTTGAAGTGGGTGGTGTAACGTGGGGTATTTGAATTTCATATCTATATTAATAACTAAGTTATAGTGCATCTTCATTGCACATGATGAATAAAACCCCATCTAAAATAGCGCTTACATTCCAGATCTGATTTTTAAAAGGGGAGAGTTTACCATCACTTTAAGTCTTTAAACACACTGGCAAGTGAAAAGAAAGCTAAAACTACCTTGTTTCACTTTAAGGTGGTTTTCACTTTACAGCCGGGCTCCAGTCCCTAACCCGCTGTATGAGTGGGGTATACCTGTATATGTGCAGCCACCAATCAACAGCTAGCATCCAGTAGTGCTGCTCCTGGGCCTACCTAGTTATGCTTTTCAACAAACCAAGAAAACAAAGCATATTAGATAATAGAAGAAAATTGGAAAGTTCTTTAAAATGACTTGATCTTTCTGAATATGAGAGTTTAATTTTGATTGTATTGTCCATTTAAAGGGAAAATAACCACTAAAGAAATGCTGTACCTAATAATGTATTCAAAGCAAAGATTATCTACACTTGGTAAACCCTTTAATAGTACAATCTCAAGGTGTCTAATGTTCCTTTATTTATGGCAAAACGCACCTGAGCCTGCAGCATTCTTTGTAGTGATTGCCTAAATTAGCTTAGAGGAAAAGTTAATTTAACTCTTTCCCTAACTGACCACAAACATGGGCCTCTATTTAACAAAGTCTGGTGGACCTGATCCGACAGTGCGGATCAGGTCCGCAAGACCTCGCTGAATACGGAGAGCAATACTCTCTCCGTATTCAGCATTGCACCAGCAGCTCACAAGAACTGTTGGTGCAACGCCACCCCCTGCAGACTCGCGGCCAATGGGTTGCCAGCAGGGGGTGTCAATCAACCCGATCATACTCGATCGGGTTGAATTGTTGCGATTTCTGTCCGCCTGCTCAGAGCAGGCGGACAGGTTATGGGGCAGTGGTCTTTGTGACCGCTGCTTCATAACTGCTGTTTCTGGCGAGTTTGAAGACTCGCCAGAAACACGAGCCGTCAAGCTCCTTTCGTAGCTTGATAGAGAGGCCCCATGGATTCCACAAGGTAGTCTAGGGTTGTATCTCTGAGTTTGCAAAATTTGGTAAATAATAAAACAATAATTTTAAAATGTTTCTTTTGTACAACAGTATTTAATTGCTGATATATGCTTGTTTTTTATTCAGTTATAGGTAAAGCTTGTATCTGAATGGTAGGACCCAAGGGGTAATAAAAGGTTCTTTACATTTTTCCTGAAACCCCAAAATATCACCAATGCTGAGAGTTAGTTATTGTGGTTATGGCAATCACCTGACAGCTGTATGGTCAGGGAATAATTACTGCATTAAAGGGGGTCTCATGTCCCTCTGTGTAGGGTAGGGGGAAACAGAGGGTACACCTTACTGCCTGGTTTTGTTTCATAAGCTCATGATTAAAGTAATCACTGTTACCATGGGTATTTGACTCCTATTTCAACCATTTTAGTGCTTATTTTGGAGTTTAAGAGTTTATTTTAAGATCCAAGAGCAATCTCAAAGTCCCTTAATAGACAGGTGATTGCAATGGTAATTAAAATCTCCTGCTACCTAGAGGGCCACTATATCCGTAATAAGAATGAGGTTAGACTATGCACTTTTTGTAGCAGAACAAAAATACAAGCAATATGGATTGCACTCCCACGATGTTAACAATCCATCCAGTGAGATTTTATGCTCTCCATTTGTAATCTGTAATCTTACTGGTCCAATTCAGTTTTCTACTAGTCCCAGGCTCTACTAATCCCTCTAACATTTAAATCTCAGGTTGGTCTGTAAGGGGTTTGGATTCTGGCCATTCCTGATTTAAGAAACTAACCACAGACTGCTTTATGTAGCATATCCAAATATTCATTTACTACAAATGTATCTGGCTTTTACAGTGGATCTTCTCTATACTTTGCTGTGGGAGTGATTCATCTGTATTTTTTTCTGAATTGATTCAGCTTGATAATCAGTAGAGCTTGTTCATGTTCTTTGCAAACTTGTTTATTCAACATCAGCATTGACTGATTCAAGGGAATTTTTAGCACATATATTTTAAAGGAACACGGAAGTCAAAAGTAAACCTTTATGATTCAGATAGAGCGTTCATCTGTCTTGAGCACTATAACTATTACGCTGCTGCCATATAGTGATGAGGACAAGTGCAAAAGCCGATCCCAGCATCCTTCCCTGAAATTAGCTTTTTTTCAACAAAGGGGACCAAGAGAAAGAGCTAAATTTGATAACAGAAGGACATTGGAAATGAACGCTTTATCTGAATCACAAAAGTTAAATTCTGACATGTCCCTTTAAGCATTTCTTTTCAATGTAATACCTGATTTTGTTACAGTGTTAGATGTTAGATTTAGGGGCCAATTAATCAAGGGCCGAATGACCCCTGATGCCCCTGTTTCCGCATGATCCTTCAGACACGCCAGAAACAGCAGTTATGAAGCAGCGGTCTTAAGACCGCTGCTCCTTAACTGGTCAGCTGCCTCTGAGGCTGCGGACATCAATCCGCTCGATCGTGTACGATGGGGTTGATTGACACCCGCTGATAGTGGCCGATTGGCCGTGAATCTGCAGGGGACAGCATTGCACAAGCAGTTCACTAGAACTGCTTGTGCAATGTTAAATGCCAACAGCGTATGCTGTCGGCATTCAGTGATGTCTGGCGGGCATGATACGCTACAGCGTATAATGTCCGCCAGACTTTGATAAATTGGCCTCTTAGGGGGCCGATTTATCAAGCTCCGTATGGCTCACCGGAAACAGGCGCGCCGGAAACAGAAGTTATGAAGCAGCGGTCTAAAGACCGCTGCTCCATAACGTGTCCATCTGCTCTGAGGCCACGGACAGAAATCAACCCGATCAAATACGATCGGGTTGATTGGCACCCCCCGCTCGCACTATGATAAATCTACTAAGTCTTTAAAATGAATGAAAGTTTCCTGTTGTTGTTAAGATAGAAATCTAGAAGTTTGTGCAGGGTAAGAGCAGACATCAAGTTGTCCCATATGTCATTTTTTTTATTTCTAGGGTGCTCTTTAAATGGCTTCAACATTACCAGCGGCTCCATCTTTATTGCAGACACGGACAACTGCATGCACTGTGACTCTCTGGTAAAACAACACTAAGGCTCAAACATTATTAACAAGTTCCTCCTACCATGGGAATTATTTCAGTTTTCAAACGTTAAGGGCCAGATTATGAGTGGAGCGCAAATTAACACTTCCGGTCGAGGGCTAGCTGCGCTAGAAATAAGCTTTTTGTGTTTGTCAGGTTGCGCTTATATTACAAGTTGAAAGTAAAAACTGTTTTCAGTCTCGCACTAAACCAAACTAGCGCAAAAAGCCAAAGTTAGAATATTGCGTGCAAGTTCACATATTCCCCCATAGAAGTCAATGGAGAAAAAAAAAGTGGAAAAAACCCACTCTTGCGCAAACCCAATCGCATATTCATTTGTGCTAACCTGACATGAAAATATGAACATTTCACATTCCAATGGTCTTCACATACAAGAATATGTACTATTTATTTATATCTGATGTTTATTGGTAAAATATATATCTATACATATTTATATATATATATATATATATATATATATATATATATATATATAAAGCTGCACCCAGGTGGTAAATCACCATAGAACAGGCTAACAATGGTATTGAGCCAGTTGTTCGTTCCTGTGAGTGCACTTCTCTCTGTATGTGTATATATATATATATATATATATATATATACATACAATCATACACAAGCGTATAGAGATAAAAGTGCTAGTAGCAATAATAGGTATAGAAACACATAATATATATAAAAAAACATGTATGTATATATGTGTGCACAAAATATACGTTGATATTCACAAAATACCCAATAAAATGTTGTATAATATTGGTATTGGTATGAAAGTGCAATGATGTATATAAATTCAATAGTTCTCCTTCCAGTCAAAATTGAAATGCAACTTCTAATTGATCCCCTTTTGGGTGTCCACTTACTTCATACTACCTCAATCGCTATGAGGTAAGTATTAGACGTATCCAGGTGTATCTGCTCTTAAGTGAATGTTTTCACAGTAGCTCCTCTTGGGTAGATGATGCCTTTTTATCAGTGGTAGAAACCTCCAGGTTAGAAGCTTTCTCCCAGGTCACTGAATATTCTTGTGGTTCTCATAGAATATTAAATGAAAAAAACCCAGCAAAATAGTGTAATACTGTTTTTTTAAAATTACAAGTAAAAAACATTTAATACATCTCACTCACATTTAAAAACCTCATGTATGAGGTATTTATATGGCACTTAGAAATTCCACCAACTGGTGTTCTTCTTTTCAAAAGACAGTGTAGCTAGTTCTCTCTCTCTTAGCCTTAAACGTTATAGAAAATATAGCCAGTCTTTGGAACAGATGTTTCCTTCTAGTGCTCGATCCCAAATTAGGAGTTAAATTTCAAATACACAATTTAAAAACTCAAAAGCTTAAAAAACACAAAAAAACAGCAAGGGTCTGTATATTGAAAGACCCCAATCTTGCTACCCTTACGCGTTTCGAAGGTCAATAAAGCCTTTCAGAGCTCCTTCTTCGGACCCCAATCTTGCTACCCTTACGCGTTTCGAAGGTCAATAAAGGCTTTCAGAGCAATATATATATATCAAAAAAATGTATGAGTAAGAAAGAAACAAATAAATATTTCTCACAACTTATATAGCATGGTTACTGCCGTTACTTGGTTGATACTGCATTTATTTATGTCTGTTTAAAATGACCATTTAGGATGTATTTTTGCTACTTTAGCACCTCTATATGGTTTATTATTTTGCTTCTAAGGCATGCACGTGAGGGTACCTTAGTTTTCCTGACCGGTCAGGTTTTTTCTATACTGTTCATTGTAGATGTAGTTTTCTACAATTTAGCATGATTGGCTTTTAGCACCTTGATTATTATTCTGTTGTAGTTGATTCAAGACCATCCTTAGTGGGGATGCAGTGTGTTTTTTAATTGAATTGCTGTACCAATACATTGTAACTATATCTATTTATCTAAGTGCTGTGTATTTTTTGTGACAAATGAGTGCTGAATTCCCTGTCTTTTTTTAAACAAAATATTTATTTGTTTCTTTCTTACTCATATATTTTTTTGCTATATTATTTATAAGGGTCTGCACCATTAGCCTTACTGGGCAATTCTTAGGGGGTAGTTCAGATTGTTTACTATCCCCTTTCTCTGCAGCCTCTTGCTAGCAATTGCTTCCCACTCTGTTTTTGGCTTCATTATATATATATATAGGAAAAAAACAAGGAAACTCCTCGGCACACCAGGGATGCAATAGGTAAAAAGCCAGTCTTTATTCAGTAGATGATAAAAACATAATCCTCATACAGCAACTTGGTAAAAACAATTTATATGAACTGGAACAGGGGGAACATCACCTCCTGTGACATCATACGCGTTTCATGCCTCTGGGGCACTTGTTCACTGATATATATATATATATGGGCCTATCAAGCTCCGAATGGAGCTTGAAGGCCCGTGTTTCTGGCGCTTTTATGAGTGTTTCTGTACTGGTGAATGTATTTTTAACAGATGGTTATTATGAGTGTAACTGTACTGTGTAATGTATTTTTTATCAGATGGTTATTATGAGTGTAACTGTACTGGTAATGTATTTTTATCAGATGGTTATTATGAGTGTAACTGTACTGTGTACTGTACTGTGTAATGCATTTTTATCAAATGGTTATTATGAGTGTAACTGTACTGTGTAATGTATTTTTATCAAATGATGTTAGTATGAGTGCAACTGTGCTGTGTAATGTATTTTTATCAGACAGTGTTATTATAAATGTAACTGTACTGTGTAATGCATTTTTATCAGATGGTGTTATTATGAGTGTAACTGTACTGTGTAATGTATTTTTTATCAGATGGTGTTATTATGAGTGTAACTGTACTGTGTCATGTATTTTTATCAGATGGTGTTATTATAAATATAACTGTACTGTGTAATGCATTTTTATCAGATGGTGCTATTATGAGTGTAACTGTACTGTGTAATGTATTTTTTATCAGATGGTTATTATGAGTGTAACTGTACTGTGTAATGTATTTTTATCAGATGGTTATTATGAGTGTAACTGTACTGTGTACTGTACTTTGTAATGCATTTTTATCAGATGGTTATTATGAGTGTAACTGCACTGTGTAATGTATTTTTATCAGATTGTGTTATTATGAGTGTAACTGTACTGTGTAATGCATTTTTATCAGATGTTATTATGAGTGTAACTGTACTGTGTAATGCATTTTTATCAGATGGTGTTATTATGAGTGTAACTGTACTGTGTAATGTATTTTTTATCAGATGGTGTTATTATGAGTGTAATTATACTATGTAATGCATTTTTATCAGATGGTGTTATTATGAGTGTAACTGTACTGTGTAATGTATTTTTTATCAGATGGTGTTATTATGAGTGTAACTGTACTGTGTCATGTATTTTTATCAGATGGTGTTATTATGAATATAACTGTGCTGTGTAATGCATTTTTATCAGATGGTGTTATTATGAGTGTAACTGTACTGTGTAATGTATTTTTTATCAGATGGTTATTATGAGTGTAACTGTACTGTGTAATGCATTTTTATCAGATGGTTATTATGAGTGTAACTGCACTGTGTTATGTATTTTTATCAGATGGTGTTATTATGAGTGTAACTGTACTGTGTCATGTATTTTTATCAGATGGTGTTATTATGAATATAACTGTGCTGTGTAATGCATTTTTATCAGATGGTGTTATTATGAGTGTAACTGTACTGTGTAATGTATTTTTTATCAGATGGTTATTATGAGTGTAACTGTACTGTGTAATGCATTTTTATCAGATGGTTATTATGAGTGTAACTGCACTGTGTTATGTATTTTTATCAGATGGTGTTATTATGAGTGTAACTGTACTGTGTAATGCATTTTTATCAGATGTTATTATGAGTGTAACTGTACTGTGTCATGTATTTTTTATCACGTGGTTATGAGTGTAACTGTACTGTGTAATGTATTTTTATCAGATGGTTATTATGAGTGTAACTGTACTGTGTAATGCATTTTTATCAGATGGTTATTATGAGTGTAACTGCACTGTGTAATTTATTTTTATCAGATGGTGTTATGAGTGTAACTGTACTGTGTAATGCATTTTTATCAGATGTTATTATGAGTGTAACTGTACTGTGTCATGTATTTTAATCAGATGGTTATTATGAGTTTAACTGTACTGTGTAATGCATTTTTATCAGATGGTGTTATGATGAGTGTAACTGTACTGTATAATGCATTTTTATCAGATGGTTATTATGAGTATAACTGTACTGTGTAATGCATTTTTATCAGATGGTTATTATGAGTGTAACTGTACCGTGTAATGCATTTTTATCAGATTGTTATTATGAGTGTAACTGTACTGTGTAATGCATTTTTATCAGATGTTATTATGAGTGTAACTGTACTGCGTAATGTATTTTTATCAGATGGTTATTATGAGTGTAACTGTACTGTGTAATGCATTTTTATCAGATGGTTATTATGAGTGTAACTGTACTGTGTAATGCATTTTTATCAGATGTTATGAGTGTAACTGTACTGTGTAATGTATTTTTATCAGATGGCTATTATGAGTGTAACTGTACTGTGTAATGCATTTTTAGCAGATGGTGTTATTATGAGTGTAACTGTACTGTGTAATGCATTTTTATCAGATGGTGTTATTATGAGTGTAACTGTACTGTGTAATGCATTTTTATCAGATGGTGTTATTATGAGTGTCACTGTACTGTGTAATGTATTTTTATCAGATGGTGTTATTATAAGTGTAACTGTACTGTGTAATGCATTTTTATCAGATGGTGTTATTATGAATGTAACTATACTGTGTAATGCATTTTTATCAGATGTTATTATGAGTGTAACTGTACTGTGTAATGCATTTTTATCAGATGGTGTTATTATGAGTGTAACTGTACTGTGTAATGCATTTTTATCAGATGGTGTTATTATGAGTGTAACTGTACTGTGTAATGTATTTTTTATCAGATGGTTATTATGAGTGTAACTGTACTGTGTCATGTATTTTTATCAGATGGTGTTATTATGAATATAACTGTGCTGTGTAATGCATTTTTATCAGATGGTGTTATTATGAGTGTAACTGTACTGTGTAATGTATTTTTTATCAGATGGTTATTATGAGTGTAACTGTACTGTGTAATGCATTTTTATCAGATGGTTATTATGAGTGTAACTGCACTGTGTTATGTATTTTTATCAGATGGTGTTATTATGAGTGTAACTGTACTGTGTCATGTATTTTTATCAGATGGTGTTATTATGAATATAACTGTGCTGTGTAATGCATTTTTATCAGATGGTGTTATTATGAGTGTAACTGTACTGTGTAATGTATTTTTTATCAGATGGTTATTATGAGTGTAACTGTACTGTGTAATGCATTTTTATCAGATGGTTATTATGAGTGTAACTGCACTGTGTTATGTATTTTTATCAGATGGTGTTATTATGAGTGTAACTGTACTGTGTAATGCATTTTTATCAGATGTTATTATGAGTGTAACTGTACTGTGTCATGTATTTTTTATCACGTGGTTATGAGTGTAACTGTACTGTGTAATGTATTTTTATCAGATGGTTATTATGAGTGTAACTGTACTGTGTAATGCATTTTTATCAGATGGTTATTATGAGTGTAACTGCACTGTGTAATTTATTTTTATCAGATGGTGTTATGAGTGTAACTGTACTGTGTAATGCATTTTTATCAGATGTTATTATGAGTGTAACTGTACTGTGTCATGTATTTTAATCAGATGGTTATTATGAGTTTAACTGTACTGTGTAATGCATTTTTATCAGATGGTGTTATGATGAGTGTAACTGTACTGTATAATGCATTTTTATCAGATGGTTATTATGAGTATAACTGTACTGTGTAATGCATTTTTATCAGATGGTTATTATGAGTGTAACTGTACCGTGTAATGCATTTTTATCAGATTGTTATTATGAGTGTAACTGTACTGTGTAATGCATTTTTATCAGATGTTATTATGAGTGTAACTGTACTGCGTAATGTATTTTTATCAGATGGTTATTATGAGTGTAACTGTACTGTGTAATGCATTTTTATCAGATGGTTATTATGAGTGTAACTGTACTGTGTAATGCATTTTTATCAGATGTTATGAGTGTAACTGTACTGTGTAATGTATTTTTATCAGATGGCTATTATGAGTGTAACTGTACTGTGTAATGCATTTTTAGCAGATGGTGTTATTATGAGTGTAACTGTACTGTGTAATGCATTTTTATCAGATGGTGTTATTATGAGTGTAACTGTACTGTGTAATGCATTTTTATCAGATGGTGTTATTATGAGTGTCACTGTACTGTGTAATGTATTTTTATCAGATGGTGTTATTATAAGTGTAACTGTACTGTGTAATGCATTTTTATCAGATGGTGTTATTATGAGTGTAACTATACTGTGTAATGCATTTTTATCAGATGTTATTATGAGTGTAACTGTACTGTGTAATGCATTTTTATCAGATGGTGTTATTATGAGTGTAACTGTACTGTGTAATGCATTTTTATCAGATGGTGTTATTATGAGTGTAACTGTACTGTGTAATGTATTTTTTATCAGATGGTTATTATGAGTGTAACTGTACTGTGTACTGTACTGTGTAATGCATTTTTTATCAGATGGTTATTATGAGTGTAACTGTACTGGGTACTGTACTGTGTAATGCATTTTTATCAGATGGTGTTATTATGAGTGTAACTGTACTGTGTAATGTATTTTTTATCAGATGGTTATTATGAGTGTAACTGTACTATGTACTGTACTGTGTAATGCATTTTTATCAGATGTTATTATGAGTGTAACTGTACTGTGTAATGCATTTTTATCAGATGGTTATTATGAGTGTAACTGTACTGTGTAATGTATTTTTTATCAGATGGTTATTATGAGTGTAACTGTACTGTGTAATGTATTTTTATCAGATGGTGTTATGAGTGTAACTGTACTGTGTAATACATTTTTATCAGATGGTGTTATTATGAGTGTAACTGTACTGTGTAAATCATTTTTATCAGATGGTGTTATTATGAGTGTAACTGTACTGTGTCATGTATTTTTATCAGATGGTGTTATTATAAATGTAACTGTACTGTGTAATGCATTTTTATCAGATGGTGTTATGAGTGTAACTGTACTGTGTAATACATTTTTATCAGATGGTGTTATGAGTGTAACTGTACTGTGTAATACATTTTTATCAGATGGTGTTATTATGAGTGTAACTGTACTGTGTAAATCATTTTTATCAGATGGTGTTATTATGAGTGTAACTGTACTGTGTAATGTATTTTTTATCAGATGGTGTTATTATGAGTGTAACTGTACTGTGTAATGCATTTTTATCAGATGGTGTTATGATGAGTGTAACTGTACTGTATAATGCATTTTTATCAGATGGTGTTATTATGAGTGTAACTGTACTGTGTAATGCATTTTTGATGTGTTTTGTGCAACTTTTATGTTTGCGAACCAGTTAACCAGAGCACTGAAGTTGCGATCGCGTTTACTTTCAACTTGTGATGCAAGCATTAACCCCGACGAGCGTAAACACCTGCGCAAACACCTGGGATAAACCCCTTATGGCTCGGGCGCAAATGTTTGCGCTCCACTCATTATCTTGCCCTATATTGTTATCTATTCATTTAAGGGACATGAAACCAACATTTTTCTGTCATGATTCAGTGTGTTGACGTAACTATTTCTCACATAACCTTGGATGACTTACATGAATTAAATTCTGTTGGTGCTTTTTTGACACTATTTAAAGGGACATGAAACCCTAAATTTCTCTGTCATGATTCAGATAGAGCAGCAATTTTAAACAACTTTCTAATTTACTTCTATTATTACATTCTTTGTTCTCTTGGTATCTTTTGTTAAAAAACAGGTATGTAAGCTGAGGCGTGTGCATGTGTCTGGAGCACTAAATGGGAGCAGTTTTGCAAGCACTATTTCCTGTTATGTAGTGCATCAGATGCCTACCTAGGTATCTCTTCAACACAGAATATCATGGGAACAAAGCAAATTTGATAATAGAAGTAAATTGGAAACTTTTTAAAAGTAGTTTGTTCTGTCTGAGTCACAAAAGAAAATGTTTTTGTTTCATATCTTTTTAAGGGGCTAATGTGTTCTATTTGGGATTATGGGGGATATTTATCAAGCTGTCAACTATGTTGCATTCGCCGGCATCAATACGCTTGCCTAACATTGCCAAACATTGCGGCCGCGGATCTCAATACGATCTCCATATTTAAAAAAAAAAGCTGTCAAAAACACAAGCACCAAGTACGGGGCGATGAGCATCGGACTGTTAACTGTCATCGATGACGCTGCTATTCGTGTTTTTCCCAACTTTATTTATAACATGTCACTAAACGCCGCCACTATACTAAAATGTTAACCCCTATCCTGCCGCTCCCCGACATCGCTGCACCCTAAATAAAGTTATTAACCTCTATCCCGCCGCTCCCCAACATCGCCGCAACCTAAATAAACGTATTAACCCCTAAACCTCTGGCCTCCCACATCACCACCACTTACTAAACTTATTAACCCCCAAACAGCCCTCCACATTGCAAAAAACTATATTAAGCTATTAAACCATAAACCTAACAATCTCCTAACTTTAAATTAAAATTACAACATCCCTATCTTCAAATAAATTAAAACTTACTTATAGATTTAAAAAAAACTAATTTAAACTATTAATTAACCTACTCTAACTATTATACTACAGTTACATTAAACTACCAATTAAGTAAACTAAATTACATATTAAACAAACCTAACCCTACTAAAATTATTTAAATATACTAAAGTGTTTAGACTCTGGGTTTATGTTAGTGTGTAAGGTGTAAACGTAACTTGTTTTCTACCATAGAAGTCAATGTGGTATATTTCATTGTCTTGCAGCATCGAACATAAGCTTTCGGTGCTTTTAGACTTCCATTGATTTCTATGGCATCTGTGGCCTCAAGGGTGGCGGATTGAAAACCAGGTACACTCTGTCGGAATAGCCGTGAGCGTACCTGTTAACTATTTGATAAATGGGAAAAAGCGACAAATAGAGCCAAATGTGTATTCGTAACATCTGTAGTGACGTAAGCATCAATCTGTGTCGGATTGAGATCGCCGGTTCATATGTTACATCACAAATTTCAACATTTGCTGGTCTTGAGGCTTTGATAGCTAGGTCGGATCAATCTCACAACTATTATGACACGGAATTCCAGCGTATTTGCTGTTGACAGCTTGATAAATAGGCCCCTATGAGTTTACTTGTTAATATTGGGGGTGCTTATAGTTTAACTGTTGTTGAACTGTCTGTTCCTAACCTGATCATTGGATTTGCTAGACCAGTCACTTGTCCCTTGGCTGACTTGTCTCTTGTTGCCCTCTGGTTTAATGTCTTCCTGAGTCCGACACTGTATTGCTTCTGCCTGGCTAATCACCCTATTCATCTGATCCTTTGTGACCTTGTCTATATATATTGTGTGGGTCACATCCTGAGTTTTGCCATGGTTTTTCTAGCTGTTATGTTAACCACTTTCAGAATGACAGAAGCATTATTTGTGTTTGACACAACTGAGCCTATCTCAGCATGTTCTTATGAGACAAGTTTCAGTAAAGAATATAATAATAATAATTTTGACTTCCCGCCCCCCCCATAAATGATATGAAACACAACATTATAAGTTTACTATAAGCTTGTGCTATGGGTCTATGATGCCATTTTGGGGTTATGGTAGCATTAAAGGGATTCACCTGGAAACAAACAATAGCATAATAGCTTGCTCTATGGCTAGTTACGACCCTAGAAGCAGCCTCTTTTTGCTCAATATGTGCCTTTCACAGAGAACTTTCCTGTAGCATATCAGTCTGATCCTGACTTCACAGTGCAGTCCAGCCCCGAAATACCAGGCAATCCCTCTCTGAACAAGAGAAACAGCAAAATCCCAGACGTACGTTTCGGCCTATTGTGGGCCTTGTCAGTGAGGTGCAGCCATATCCCTCTAGGCACACTGAGCAATGGGTCCACGTCTGGATTCCCACATCACACTTAGGGAGACTTCCCTAAGTGTCATAATTTTCATAAATAAAAAGAGGGATTGCCTGGTATTTCGGGGCTGGACTGCACTGTTAAGTCAGGATCAGACTGATATGCTTCAGGAAAGTTCTTCTCTTTGAAAGGCACATATTGAGCAAAAAGAGGCTGCTTCTAGGGTGGTAACTAGCCATAGAACAAGCTATTATGCTATTGTTTGTTCCCAGGTTGAGCGCTTCTCTCTTTTTATTTATATAAATATATATATATATATAAATACATACACATATTTAGATATGTGCTTGTATCACCTTATACCATTTATCTTTGAGCCCATTTTTTTTTTAATAATGTTTATCAGGTGGTGTTTATATGAATGTAACTATACTTTACATGGATTTATATTATGTTTAATACAACTTTGTTTTCTTCCTCTACCCTTCATGCGAGCTCTTAAGTTACACTAACCTGACAAGCATAAATCGCGATTGCGCTTTCAAGTTTACTTTCAACTTGTATTATGTGCTATTTCTGTTGCGTGCAAAAAGCCAACAAAAAAATATCACTTGCGTGCTACAGTTAGCGATCCACTCATAATTAAGCCTTTAATTGGTTGCATACTCTTGGCTGTAGATTGCGCTTTCCAAACAACCAAAACACTGTGAACAAGAAGGACCACAGAGGATGGACTCATATATTATCAATGAGACTGACAGTAACATTCTTTACTACTTATATATTTATTTTGCTTTTGCAGAATGGAAGAATACTTTGCAAACCTGACACTGATTATCCCACTGGTTTGTGTTGCCAAGGCTGTTCTATTCTTCCTGCCGATTCCTGCACAGCAGAAAACAACCAGGTAGCTAGCGCATAGTGAGACTATTTATTTTGTTTCCGTATCTCCTGCATCTAGATTTGTTCACTGTCTTCCACACATTTATTGGATGATTGCAACTCTAGACCCCCCCAAAACCAACTGGCGGTGTCATGTTTATTTTTCACCACTCAGCAGCAACCTGCTAATAACCCATACAAACCAATGATTTTACCCAGTAGCACAAAGCAGTGCTTCTATTAATAAACAAAGCAGTGATTCTATCCCATTTGGCTGCCATGTTGGAAATTATGCCTCCATATTTGTAAGAAATTGAAGCTCTTTATAAATTTAAAGGCTACTTGGAAGTTTTTTGATTTTTTTTAAATGGACTTTTTAAGTGTCCAGTTTTTATGCACTCATTTTACTGGACAGGCACTTGGAATACTGGACAGTGCAGATGAATATTAGTTGCATTTTGATAAAGCCTGGATCCGGCAAAACACGTTAAGGAGGGGAGCGGGCTGGTGGTGGGAGCTCTAAACTTTTTTTTAAAACTTGCAGCATTAATCAGCCATTATATGCTAAAATATTCATAGATGTAATTTTGACTTTCAGCCGCGAGGAGCGGTTATTATTAATCTGTGGGCAACTTTGATCAGTAATTTAGTGAGTTACTTATTATCTAACACTCAGAGTACTAGTGTGGTGGTACAATCTAACTAAGCAGATCCTGCGCCTAAAAATATTTAACTCTACGTGTAAGATCACTGCTTCATGTAATATAACCTTAGACTGCTAGAAAAGGAAATAGAAATAAACGTGACTATTTACTGTGTAGTTGGCACTGACTCTTTGAACTGCACAATATCATAACAGGCTACTACTCAACTATTTTCTCATAGCATCCTAACTGAAAACCAGTTATATTACATCTAGCTATATGAATTAATTGTAAAGTCTTATATATCTTTTAAGTATTGCACAAACACACAGCGTAACAATACTTACATTGTATAATAGAATTTAATACTTAGTATATTGTTACATTGGGCTGACTTCCAAATTAGGAATAAGACATTATGACCTAGATTTGGAGTTTGGCGGTAGCCGTGAAAACCAGCGTTAGAGGCTCCTAACGCTGGTTTTAGGCTACCGCCGGTATTTAGAGTCACTCAAAATAGGGTCTAACGCTCACTTTTCAGCCGCGACTTTTCCATACCGCAGATCCCCTTACGTCAATTGCGTATCCTATCTTTTCAATGGGATCTTCCTAACTCCGATATTTAGAGTCGTTTCTGAAGTGAGCGTTAGACATCTAACAACAAAACTCCAGCCGCAGGAAAAAAGTCAGTAGTTAAGAGCTTTCTGGGCTAACGCCGGTTCATAAAGCTCTAAAGTACACTAACACCCATAAACTACCTATGTACCCCTAAACCGAGGTCCCCCCACATCGCCGCCACATTTTTTTAACCCCTAATCTGCCGACCGCCACCTACGTTATCCTTATGTACCCCTAATCTGCTGCCCCTAACACCGCCGACCCCTGTATTATATTTATTAACCCCTAATCTGCCCCCCACAACGTCGCCGCCAGCTACCTACACTTATTAACCCCTAATCTGCCGTCCGCACGCCGCCGCCAGCTACATTATCCCTATGTACCCCTAATCTCCTGCCCCTAACACCGCCGACCCCTATATTATATTTATTAACCCCTAATCTGCCCCCCACAACGTCGCCTCCACCTGCCTACACTTATTAACCCCTAATCTGCCGAGCGGACCTGAGCGCTACTATAATAAAGTTATTAACCCCTAATCCGCCTCACTAACCCTATAATAAATAGTATTAACCCCTAATCTGCCCTCCCTAACATCGCCGACACCTAACTTCAATTATTAACCCCTAATCTGCCGACCGGAGCTCACCGCTATTCTAATAAATGTATTAACCCCTAAAGCTAAGTCTAACCCTAACACTAACACCCCCCTAAGTTAAATATAATTTAAATCTAACGAAATAAATTAACTCTTATTAAATAAATTATTCCTATTTAAAGCTAAATACTTACCTGTAAAATAAATCCTAATATAGCTACAATATAAATTATATTTATATTATAGCTATTTTAGGATTTATATTTATTTTACAGGTAACTTTGTATTTATTTTAACCAGGTACAATAGCTATTAAATAGTTAAGAACTATTTAATAGCTAAAATAGTTAAAATAATTACAAATTTACCTGTAAAAGAAATCCTAACCTAAGTTACAAATAAACCTAACACTATACTATCAATAAATTACTTAAATAAACTACCTACAATTACCTACAATTAACCTAACACTACACTATCAATAAATTGATTAAATACAATTGCTACAAATAAATAAATACAATTAAATAAACTTGCTAAAGTACAAAAAATAAAAAAGAACTAAGTTACAAAAAATAAAAAAATATCTACAAACATAAGAAAAATATTACAACAATTTTAAACTAATTACACCTACTCTAAGCCCCCTAATAAAACAACAAAGCCCCCCAAAATAAAAAATGCCCTACCCTATTCTAAATTACTAAAGTTAAAAGCTCTTTTACCTTACCAGCCCTGAACAGGGCCCTTTGCGGGGCATGCCCCAAGAAGTTCAGCTCTTTTGCCTGTAAAAAAAACATACAATACCCCCCCCCCCAACATTACAGCCCACCACCCACATACCCCTAATCTAACCCAAACCCCCCTTAAATAAACCTAACACTAAGCCCCTGAAGATCATCCTACCTTGTCTTCACCATACCAGGTTCACCGATCGGTCCAGAAGAGCTCCTTCGATGTCCTGATCCAAGCCCAAGCGGGGGGCTGAAGAGGTCCATGATCCGGCTAAAGTCTTCATCCAAGCGGGGCAGAAGAGTTCTTCCATCCGATTGAAGTCTTCATCCAAGCGGCATCCATCCGGAGCGAAGTGGCAGCATCCTGAAGACCTCCACCGCGGAACATCCATCCTGGCCGACAACTGAACGACGAATGACGGTTCCTTTAAATGATGTCATCCAAGATGGCGTCCCTCGAATTCCGATTGGCTGATAGGATTCTATCAGCCAATCGGAATTAAGGTAGGAATATTCTGATTGGCTGATGGAATCAGCCAATCAGAATCAAGTTCAATCCGATTGGCTGATCCAATCAGCCAATTAGATTGAGCTCGCATTCTATTGGCTGATCGGAACAGCCAATAGAATGCAAGCTCAATCTGATTGGCTGATTGGATCAGCCAATCGGATTGAACTTGATTCTGATTGGCTGATTCCATCAGCCAATCAGAATATTCCTACCTTAATTCCGATTGGCTGATAGAATCCTATCAGCCAATCGGAATTCGAGGGACGCCATCTTGGATGACGTCATTTAAAGGAACCGTCATTCGTCGTTCAGTCGTCGGCCAGGATGGATGTTCCGCGGTGGAGGTCTTCAGGATGCTGCCGCTTCGCTCCGGATGGATGCCGCTTGGATGAAGACTTCAATCGGATGGAAGAACTCTTCTGCCCCGCTTGGATGAAGACTTCAGCCGGATCATGGACCTCTTCAGCCCCCCGCTTGGGCTTGGATCAGGACATCGGAGGAGCTCTTCTGGACCGATCGGTGAACCTGGTATGGTGAAGACAAGGTAGGATGATCTTCAGGGGCTTAGTGTTAGGTTTATTTAAGGGGGGTTTGGGTTAGATTAGGGGTATGTGGGTGGTGGGTTGTAATGTTGGGGGGCTTGGGTATTGTATGTTTTTTTTTACAGGCAAAAGAGCTGAACTTCTTGGGGCATGCCCCGCAAAGGGCCCTGTTCAGGGCTGGTAAGGTAAAAGAGCTTTGAACTGTAGTAATTTAGAATAGGGTAGGGCATTTTTTTTATTTTGGGGGGCTTTGTTATTTTATTAGGGGGCTTAGAGTAGGTGTAATTAGTTTAAAATTGTTGTAATATTTTTCTTATGTTTGTAAATATTTTTTTATTTTTGTAACTTAGTTCTTTGTTATTTTTTGTACTTTAGCTAGTTTATTTAATTGTATTTATTTGTAGCAATTGTATTTAATTAATTTATTGATAGTGTAGTGTTAGGTTAATTGTAGGTAATTGTAGGTAGTTTATTTAATTAATTTATTGATAGTCTAGTGTTAGGTTTATTTGTAACTTAGGTTAGGATTTCTTTTACAGGTAAATTTGTAATTATTTTATTTATTTTAGCTATTAAATAGTTCTTAACTATTTAATAGCTATTGTACCTGGTTAAAATAAATACAAAGTTACCTGTAAAATAAATATAAATCCTAAAATAGCTATAATATAATTATAATTTATATTGTAGCTATATTAGGATTTATTTTACAGGTAAGTATTTAGCTTTAAATAGGAATAATTTATTTAATAAGAGTTAATTAATTTCGTTAGATTTCAATTATATTTAACTTAGGGGGGTGTTAGTATTAGGGTTAGACTTAACTTTAGGGGTTAATACATTTATTAGAATAGCGGCGAGATTCGGTCGGCAGATTAGGGGTTAATGTTTGAAGTTAGGTGTTGGCGATGTTAGGGAGGGCAGATTAGGGGTTAATACTATTTATGATAGGGTTAGTGAGGCGGATTAGGGGTTAATAACTTTATTATAATAGCGGTGCGGTCCGGTCGGCAGATTAGGGGTTAATAAGTGTAGGCAGGTGGAGGCGACGTTGTGGGGGGCAGATTAGGGGTTAATAAATATAATATAGGGGTCGGCGGTGTTAGGGGCAGCAGATTAGGGGTACATAAGGATAATGTAAGTAGCGGCGGTTTACGGAGCGGCAGATTAGGGGTTAAAAATAATATGCAGGTGTCAGCGATAGCGGGGGCGGCAGATTAGGGGTTAATAAGTGTAAGGTTAGGGGTGTTTAGACTCGGGGTACATGTTAGAGTGTTAAGTGCAGACGTCGGAAGGGTTACCGCATAGCAAACAATGGGGCTGCGTTAGGAGCTGAACGCGGCTTTTTTGCAGGTGTTAGGTTTTTTTTCAGCTCAAACAGCCCCATTGTTTCCTATGGGAGAATCGTGCACGAGCACGTTTTTGAGGCTGGCCGCGTCCGTAAGCAACTCTGGTATCGAGAGTTGAAGCTGCGTTAAAAATGCTCTACACTCCTTTTTTGGAGCCTAACGCAGCCTTTATGTGGACTCTCGATACCAGAGTTATTTTTATGGTGCGGCCAGTAAAACTCGGGCGTTAGTTTTTCGGGTCGTTACCGACAAAACTCCAAATCTAGCCGTATACTTGCAAAAGTGGATTTAAAACACATTTGCAAATATCTGGGAGCAGGAGGTCTAAACACCCCTATCTCCTTTGACGATATTGTCACCTGATGGTCTAATTTCTAAATACTAGCTGCTCCATACTGATTGAATGTTATATTTTCTTCTTAAACGGGAAGAGTCCACAGCTGCATTCATTACTTTTGGGAAATACAGAACCTGGCCACCAGGAGGAGGCAAAGACACCCCAGCCAAAGACTTAAAGGGACAGTCTAGTCTAAAATAAACTTTCGGGATTCAGATAGGGCATGTAATTTTAAACAATTTTTCAATTTACTTTTATCACCAATTTTGCTTTGTTCTCTTGGTATTCTTAGTTGAAAGCTTAACCTAGGAGGTTCATATGCTAATTTCTTAGACCTTGAAGGCCGCCTCTTAAGAATGCATTTTAACAGGTTTTTCACCACTAGAGGGTGTTAGTTCATGAATTTCATATAGATAACACTGTGCTCATGCACGTGAAGTTACCTGGGAGCTATCACTGATTGGCTAAACTGCAAGTCTGTCAAAAGAACTGAAAAAAGGGGTAGTTTGCAGAGGCTCAGATACAAGATAATCACAGAGGTAAAAAAATATATAAATATAACTGTGTTGGTTATGCAAAACTGGGGAATGGGTAAAAAAGGGATTATCTATCTTTTAAAACAATAACAATTCTGGTGTAGACTGTCCCTTTAAATATCTCCCCACTTCCCTCATCCCCCAGTCATTCTTTGCCTTTCGTCACAGGAGGTTGGCATAGAAGTGTCAGAAGTTCGAGTTAGTCTTTTATGGAGGGTAGTACTCTTTGAAATGGGCCTGGTGTTTTAAGTAATCGTGTCAGCCTCTCAGTGAGAGCATTGGTGAAAGTTAGAGTCCGGAGATGCAGGGGGAGTTTTCCCTGCGAAACCATCCTGACTCATATTAGCAGCTCCTTGGTAATCAACGTTGACGAGTTTCGCTGCCTACCTTTATTCACTAAAGTCCGTGTCAGAAGCGAGGCTTATATCTGTCACACTTGAAGGGCACTGTTCCTGTTCCACGGCGTAGATTCCGGTAAGATCGTTTCATTTTTATTATCGATATATGAATGTAATTTTAATGAAACTTTATAGGGTCCCAGTGGGACTCCTTTTATCTTAAGGTAAGTAATCATGGGTTAATATCTCCTGAGGGGGGTTATTGAACAGGGGGGACTTTATTCATGTTTGTTATATGGTTCTATCTGTCTATGTGTAGCAATCCTAGGCTCACAGCCTTTTTGGAACATAACAGCCTTATTTTTATGATGGGTTCGCTTGAGATTGCGCGCCCTTTTTTGTGACAGGCATGGTGCACCTCGTGACGGGTGTGGTTACGTGTTTCTCACTTCCATATGTTGACTGTGTGTGATAGAGAGAGTCTAGCTCATGGGTTGTCTGGTTCACAGGAGGTGGTGAGTGCCCCTGCCATTGGGGGTGTAAAAAGGATGCCGGTTAATTTTTGTAATCCTAAAATTATGGAGGATTCTGATATTTTAGACACAGATGTCTCCGATACGGAGAATGTGTATTGTGATGAATACGAAATGGCCCGGGTAATCAATGCCCATCAGTTATGTTCCGATTGCCTTTCTAGAGTACTCTCTTCTCCTGAAGCTGGGAGCTAAGAGTGCGTTGAGCCATCTGCCTCCGAGGTGTCCATGTCCTGTGAGGCACGTGACCCAGACTATTTTTCGGCTACGCTAGCAGGTGTCACTATGGCCTTTACTCCTTCTCCGGAAGGTGGCCTGTTTCCGCCAGAGGTTATGGCACGGTTCCGCATGGCCATTTCTATGGCGCTGTCTCACTTATTTCTTCCCAGTGAAGTATTTCTAAGATATTGTCCGTGTTTGGTTAATCAGGGCCCGTCAGGCGTGGGATCACTTGATTCAGTTCGGCCTTCTTGGGAAGCACTGGCCCCTGAGGATTTGGGGGCCCCACATTCAGGGTCAGGGTCTTTCGTTGATCCGGAGAGGGATGATTTTACATCCCTTTATAAGCTGGCACGTCTTTGTGTTCTTTTAAGGCATGTTTTGGCGATATTAGAGGATCCCAGTCCTAGTGGGCCGAGGGATCCGAGGCCTTAGATGATGGATGGCAAACTGGTTGCGATGTTTGGGAATGAAGCCAATCTCCTTAACGTCTCCAATTTATTTTATTTCTTCAGATGTTTCCGGTGCCAGTGCTGAGCTTGGATGAATGGGGCTTATATTCGGCTGGTACCGTTGGTGTTCTCATTCACCTTGGGTGTTCACCTGACGGGTGCTGCCTTTCTTTTAATTTGATCCGGATGGATGTGTTTAATTTGTTTTCTTAAGCTCATGTTTACTAGATTTTCGTTTTTAATAACGTTCTTCTCTGGAACCGATATTTTTGTCACGTGGGCACAGCATTATGTTTTCTAGTTTAATTTATCGAATTTTCGGGTCGATTTTTCTTGGACCTTAGACAGTCTGGGAGTTTCCTTATACCAGGCTGGTACTGGTCGGACATTTTTCTACTGTTCTTAGGTTCATGTCACCTTCGTCGTGCTGATTAATCCTGTCGGATTCTGAATGACACTCGGCCTATTGATGTGGACTCCGGGCTCGCATCCTATGTTGAAGAGGATGCCTTGTGTGTAGATCCAACGCTTCCATGAAACGTGTGTACCGATCTAAGATTGTTTTCCGGGCTACGTGCCTGGGATTGGGTCTGAATCGTCAGACATCATCATGGTTCTTACAGGTCCCTGGGGACGTGGAACCATAGTTTCCATTCGTTGGGAGTTGGGAGACATGACGGACCTCTGTGGTCTAGTGTTCTGAGTGGTGAACATTTGCGGCCCACATACGTTTGTCTGGATACTAACTCTTAGCCTAATAGCATTGTTTTTGCGGTGGCGGAGTCTCCTTCCTTCCTGCCTTGGGTGGGTCATCTGGTTTGGAAATGCATGCATTTCCTTCTTCCTTGATCAGGGTTTGTTACTCTGAGAGGTGAAGTGCAGGAATTTCCCTGAACTCCTGTGGGGAGCTGCAAGGCTTCCAGCTTATACCTTGTCAAGGGGAATCTTCTTTTGGAAGATCGGTCTTACAGGGATTTGGAGACTGTTGTCTCTTACATATAGGTTTACCCTCGGTCTGACCTTGGTCTGCGATGCTTAGGTGTTATCTGTGATAGCCTTTGGGTTAGCAGTGAGGGGCTGAGGTCAGTTATGGATGGTTGCCCTTCTGGGGTCAGGTATGACCATTTATTAGCATTGCCGTTGGGGCTTTGTGGGATGATTTAAGACTAGCCTACTGGGATGGCAAGTGGAGGGTTAAGGTTCACATCCACCTTCGGGTGCTGGTCCTTGCCTTACAAATGTGTGTGTCATGTGGCTAAGCTTGTCTGCAAGGTTTCCTTGCATTCCTGGAGCACTGGGTGCTGATCTCAGATGTTGGGAGTTCTTTTAGACTCTTGGTTTGAGGTGTTTGCTAGCTCGTTAAGTCTATGGACTTTAGGTGGTGCGCACCTACTCTTACTAGGCGGCTTAATGTTCCTCAGGAAGTTAGATCCTTTGATTGATTCCATTTCTGGAGGACTCTGGCCTCAGACCTTGTCTCCCCCGGGATCGGGGGTGGACGGTTCAGTTACAATTTAGGGTTGTGGTCCCTCGCGCCCCTTTAAGGGGGGCGAGGTTCTTCTCAGGGTGAATTTCTGTCTGCCTGAGGTTTAGGTTCTAGGTCCCTCTGAGGGATCTTTACTGGTCTTCTGGCGCATTTATTGTTCCTATAGATACAGGTATCTTTTCTACTGGGTTGGCAATATTGAGGTCTAATCCCTATGGTGGATGTTTGTCTGTTGCTTTAGTTCCCCTCTCCTCTAGATGGGGGAGGGGTTCTTGAGTTTTCTCATGCTTGGAATTCCTCAGTATCTGTAGCGACCTGTGGAACATTACTTCCTTGCCTGGTAAGGGTTTTCCCTTCTTGCATTCAGAATCCTGTAAGGGTAGATGTGGAATAGTGACTGGTTCCACCATCCCGGCAGCAGGAATCTGTGGGTTTGGTCCTTGATAGGGCTCCCGTTCAGGGTGGTTTCTGATATTTAGATGCTAGAGGTGCGAGAACTTTTTTTTTCTCTTGGGAAGTGTCCCTGTTTAGGGAGGGCAGCAGTGGAAGGGGGTCTAGTACCTGAGCAAGTAGTCTGTCTTGACTCACGGTAGCATACCGGTTCTAGTAGCGGTCAGAGTTCTACTTGGGGTTTTTTCTCCTCGTAGATCTATCCTTTCCTTCAAGAGGTCTGGGACCATTACCATGGAGGGAAGGTCGGGGATTAGTTCCTCGTTACAGTGTGACCATTTTCATTTTAAATTTTTCCTCCCCTTAGGGGGGAGGATTTTTGTCGTCCTCCTCTCTCTAATGGGAGGGGATGCTGCTTGTAGCCCTGGTTTTCTGAAGGTTGTTGTCGGATACTCAGCGCCTCTTCAGTGGTTGGGTTCCATGATGACTGAGTCAGCTTTTTTTTGGAAGCTGGTTATGAGAGTTTCTGTTCAGGTGGCTTTGTGTTCTTTTGGAGAGCTTTTGGCTAGCTGTTGGGATGGGTATCCTGTCTTGGCTATAGGCTTGTCTAGCCTGCAGGTTTTGTCTTGTTACAAGATTACAGGGCATTCATGTTTTTTCTAACTCACCTTATGATGCTGTGTCAGGGATGTGAGGGTGGCCTTCGGGTCCTCTTTTGGGAATCCCTCTAGTGTACACCTAGGTGGGAAACCATGGGTCGTGACTTAGAATCCAGGTGCTGGTTCCTTATGTTGGAGGCTTGTTCGGCTGCCCTTTGAATTTAGAGAGTGTGTGGTCAGCTGAAGCTCTTGGTTCTTCTCGGGTTTCCTGAGTATGTTTTTTTGGGGAGTGTGTCTCCCTGGGTGCTCCTATTGTGACATCCTTAGGTTGTCCTTTGGTGGTTGAGCCATGTGGAATGGTCTATTGGTTTCTTCTGGGATCTATTCTCCCTTTCGGGGGCAGGTAGAGGTCCTTGTTCTTTTGGCTGAGTACTCTCCATGGGAGTCTAGAGCCACGGGGCTGGCCCCTTGGAGGCTGTTCATGCTCAGCAGTCTCTGGGGCTGAGTGGCCTTTTAGTTCAGCTTGCTGGTTGGGTAACTGATGTGCAGTTACCTGGGCTTTGGGTTTTTTACCTGTTTTTTGTCATTTATAAGGTGTCGGGTAATATCAGGCCTGGGTGCCTTTCGAAGGGACCGCCTTTTTTTGTACCCACCCTTTATTTGCATTCAGTGTCCTCTAGCTTGGGTATTGTTTTCCCAAAAGTAGTGAATGCAGCTATGGATTCTTCCCGTTTAAGAAGAAAAACATAAATTATGCTTACCTGATAATTTTATTTTCATCTGACGGGAAGAGTCCACAGCTCCCGCCCGTGTTTTTTAGTCTATGAGGTGATGGTAATTTTCTGTTCTTCTGGCACATTTTTTTCACCCTGATATTTCTCCTACGGTTCCTTGTTCTCTTGGCAGAATGACTGAGGGATGAGGGAAGTGGGGGAGGTATTTAAGCCTTTGGCTGGGGTGTCTTTGCCTCCTCCTGGTGGACAGGTTCTGTATTTCCCAAAAGTAATGAATGCAGCTGTGGACTCTTCCCGTTTAAGAAGAAAATAAAATTATCAGGTAAGCATAATTTATGTTTTCCTCACTACGAGTGCTCTAACACCTATAATTATTCCAATGCAGATTGATTGTTATTGGCTGATTTAATGCTAGCGTTTTAGTTTTAACTTTACCCATTTTTTAAAATATTTTTCAATAAAGTTTTATGTTTTAATTTATTTGTGGCGTACATGCACACAAAGCATTTACCACTTTAATAGGTATAATATGAGTGCTTATTAAGTATCGCTTTTTTGTTCAGTTTCTTCAACTGGTTGGAAAAGTGCAACCCTACCTGCATATACAGTACACAACAGACAGGTAAAAGTGAGTAAAATGTAAGAAATACAACTAACAGTACAAAAGCAAGAACATATCTCTTTTCCTTATTCAAAGAACTGAGAAAAGCCCACTTATCGGCCATAAACCAAAGGCGGACTCAGAGCTAAATTGTAGTTTTTTGTTCTATAATGCACTCAAACGAAAAGAGGATCAATTCTAGCTGACTGAATGCCACTACTTCCTATTTTCCTCCCTAGTCCAAGACGTATATTTATACTGTACAGGTAGCCCTCAGTTTACGCCGGGGTTAGGTTCCAGAAGGAATGGTTGTAAATCAAAACCGTTGTAAATTGAAACCCAGTTTATAATGTAAGTCAATGGGAAGTGAGGGAGATAGGTTCCAGGCCCCTCTCAAAATTGTCATAATAACACCTAATACATTATTTTTAAAGCTTTGAAATGAAGAATTTAAATGCTAAACAGCATTATAAACCTAATAAAATAATCACACAACACAGAATATATACTTAAACTAAGTTAAATGAACAAAAACTTTTGCTAAACAGCATTATAAACCTAATAAAATAATCACACAACACAGACTTCACTTGCATTTTTCTGCAAACAGTTCTTTCTATGCATTCCAATCTGGACTGATTTATAGACAGGAAGATCTTGTTCCTTTGAAATCTGCTTGATAGCTCAGGTCTGGTTAAACTGATTAATTTCAGCTTACTTGGCTTTGCTGCAACACAAGCGGACAGCTCCACCTACAGGCTATTTTAATAAATGCACTGCTTCTCAATGCTTTTCAATAGCAGTCACATGACTGGAAAAAAAGGTTGTTATTCTGAAACGGTGTAAATTGAACCGTTGTAAAATGAGGGCCACCTATATATTTATTTCAGAAATATGTGTGATAATTATTTCATGCATGTCAGATAAAGATTCTCTAATGCCAATTTTAAATTTAACAAATATTCTGCTAGTATTATAAGTTGCAATACTAAGATCTAAAATTCTAAAATTTTATTTTACTTAGAATTCATGGTTTAAATATCCCTTTTTTAAAAGCTTGTTGCAATCTTAGCAAACATTTAAAGGGACAGTGTACTCCAGAATTGTTATAGTCTAAAAAGATATAGGGGCCGAATTATAAATGTCCGCCGCACATCAATAAAGGCTGACAGCATACGCGGTTACAGCATTTAGTGTGAAATGTTTGTGCATTGCCACCCCCTGCACATTCGTGGTCGATCGACCGCTAGCAGGGGGTGTCAATCATACCGATCGTATGCGATCGGGCGGATTGCTGTCCACCACTTCAGAGGTGGCAGACAACTTAAGGAGCAGTGGTCTTAAGACCGCTGCTTCTTAACTCCTGTTTCCGGCAAGCCTGAAGGCTCTCGCCAAAATAGCTGCATACAGCTCCATATGAAGCTTGATAAATCGTCCCCATATAATCCCTTTATTACCCATTCCCCAGTTTTGCATAACCAACATGGTTTTATATATACTTTTAACCTCTATGATTACCTTGTATCTAAGCCTCTGCAGACTGCCCCGTTATTTCAGTGCTTTTGACAGACTTGCATTTTAGCCAATCAGTGCTAGCTCATAAGTAACTCCACGGCATGAGCACAATGTTTTCTATGTGGCACACATGAACTAGCACTCTCTAGCTTTGAAAAACTGTCAAAACTCACTGAGATATGAGGTGGCCTTCAAGGGCTTATAAATTAGCATATGAGTCTACCTAGGTTTAGCTTTCAACAAAGAATATTAAGAGGAAAAAAAGCAAAATTAATTATAAATGTAAATTAGAAAGTTGTTTAAAATTGCATGCCCTATCTGAAACCTGAAATTTAAATTTTGATTAGACTGTCCCTTTAAGACTAGTTTCTATTGCCTTTGTAAAAGGTGTAACTGCTGGTGATAATAATTTATCCATTAATGTCTATGGAGACGTTTTCTGTTACCACCACTTTATACAGTTTACAATAACAATGGAAACTAGTCATTAATGATTAGCTCAGACTGGGTTTTCACCTTTTTTGGGAAAAAATACAAATGCGCTCATTAGCATAAATGATTGCCCAGCATAACTCAGAAACTAAAGCTGCTATGATTGATTTTTAAAGAATAGTTTGCTTATAATCTAATTTTATTTATTCATTTATTATCTGTATTGATCTGAAACTTACAAAATACCATCCTTGTCAGTAACATGCTGGCAGGGTAACAATGCTAAGTATATCGGATAAACATGTTTTTTTAATACTAAACATTTTGATTTACAGATTCACTCAGGATGGACAAGTGGCCGAGAATTCTGTAAATGTAGGAAGGTTTTCCTTCAGTGCCAGTCATGTTCCTACACTGAGGGGTGCTACAGAGAGGACACCCCAAAAAGCACTGAATCAGGTCAATATCTACTATTGCAAAAATATTACTTACTCTTAAAGGGATACTGAATCCACATTTTTTATTTAATGATTCAGATAGAGCAGCAATTTTAAGCAGCTTTCTAATTTACTCCTATTATCAATTTTTCTTCGTTCTCTTGCTATCTTTATTTAAAAAGCAGGAATGTAAGCTTATGAGCCGGCCCATCTTTGGTTCAGCACCTGGGTAGCGCTTGCTGATTGGTGGCTAAATGTAGTCACCAATCAGCAAGCGCTACCCAGGGTGCTGATCAAAAAATGGGCCGGCTCCTTAGCTTACATTCCTACTTTTTCAAATAAAGATACCAAGAGAACGAAGAAAATTTGATAATAGGAGTAAATTAGAAAGTTGCTTAAAATTGCTGCTCTATTTGAATCATGAAAGAAAAGAATTGGGTTCAGTATCCCTTTAACAATGCAAATAATGATTTTAATGAGCTTCAGCGGTATTAAAGGGACACTAAACCCAAATTTTTTCTTTCATGATTCAGATAGAGCATGCAATTTTAAGCAGCTTTCTAATTTACTCATATTATCAATTTTTCTTCGTTCTCTTGCTATCTTTATTTAAAAAGCAGGAATGTGATGCATAGGAGCCAGCCCATTTTAGGTTGAGAACCTGCGTTATGCTTACTTATTGGTGGGTAAATGTAAGCCTTCAATAAGCAACCACTATCCATGGTGCTGAACCTAAAATGGGGTGGCTGCTTAGATTTACATTCCTGCTTTTAAAATAAAGATAGCAAGAGAATGAAGAAAAATTGATAATAGGAGTAAATTAGAAAGTTGCTTAAAACTTCATGCTCTATCTGAATCACAAAAGAAAAAAATTGGGTTCAGTGTCCCTTTAATGGCAAAAACATATTGTGATTGTGAAAACTGGAAAAACTCACCGACAATACCACCTGACATTCAGAAATCTTTATCTACTGAAAATGAAGAATTATAATAAACACCTATGCTAGAAATGGTTCATTTTTTTGTTTTGTTTTTAAAGAAAGTTAATAGAAACAATATTATTTTGTGTTTAAATTCTTATTTAAATCACATCATTTTGAGATCATTTTAATTCAGCTCACAGAGATGTCGCAAATTATTTATTATTATTCTTCTTTATTTATAAAGCACCAACAGATTCCGCAGCGCTGCCCATGGGTAATGGAGAAATAATACGATAAAAGACAAATACAGGGGGGACTGAGGGCCCTATTCCCATGGGAACTTACAATCTAGATGACTTCATTTTCAGAAATAGATTACTTCATTTTCAGAAACTATGAATGATGATTCAAAATGATTCCTCAAGTTTATGACATAAAATTAATGTACAAAATATTTGTATAAAATCAAAAGTTTTTTTTTTTTTCAGTTTGTGTTAATATAATCAGGGACAGATGTATCATTAGGCAATGGTGGAACTTTCTCAAGAGTACCTTCCTGACTGTTCTAGTGTAAAATTGGGCAATATAATTTCATTCCTCTTATACCTATACATTTTCTAACTGCTCTCTGGAACTGGGAGGTTCAGATATGATTCTGTGAGATCTGTGGGTGGAGTCATGGCAGTGCAAGGGCAGTGTCTATCTAAGCAGGGGTGGAGCCATCTGTGTTTAATGGGTTGGTTGGGCATGATATGGGCAGGGTCCAGGAGTATGTTAGCGTGAGTCCTTGACATTTAAGGAAAAGCAGTGGGAGAGATAACATGATAGAACCTACAAACTGTGACAATCCCACAAAATATGGGATGGTTGGAAAGTCTGCACTTGGCTGCCCAGTAGGGCCAATCAAAAATTGACCTTATTTATTAGACATTTATTAGTCATCAAGTATTTAAATGTCTGTTAATTTGACCTTGAATATGAACAGTTTATACATTTTTTATCTTAATTTCAGATCAAATTACTAATCACAAGGAGCCCTGGATTCCACTTTTATTTGAAGAAAAAAGGAACTTCACAGATGGCATTTCTGTCCCCTAAAACCACTAGCACCCAAAGCAACAGAACAGAGAAGGCTTCACACCACACAACTGAGTGCCTCTTCTGATCCCAGCTTCTTCAATCCCTTCAGAAGGTAAAACATAATTAATAAAAGATAAGGCAAAAAGAGGGATTTTAGCACTTCTCTACAAAAAAACATGTCCTTCCCCCCTGGCTGATAACCGAAATCTTGGCATCATGGGGGTAAGAAACATGTTAGTAGGCACGACAACAAACATCCCTAAAACACCAAGTTTTTCTAAATGTATTTGATAAGTCAATGCCCAGAAACGCGTTTGTTCTAGTCACTACTAATGTGTTTTTTATGGGGGTAACCAGACATTAAGGTAATGGGTTTCAACCAGAAATCTGAGTAGGTAGGACATGTTTTTAATTTTACTTTAAACAATAGTTTTATTATAATTAATAAAAGTTACTTTTTAATTAAGTAGAGGAGTGCTAAAAATCCCTCTCTTTTTTTTTTTTGTTTCCATAAATTCCATAAATTATTGATAAGCATTTGTCAAGAATGCATTTGCTAATTCAACTAAATAGGCTTTAAAACATATTATGCCAGATTACAAGTGGAGCTGTAAAAATTTCATGTATTACAGGTTGAAAGTTAAAAATCAGCGCAAGCGAAAGACCAAGTCGCTCTAACTTCAGGACTTCGGATATCGCAACCAAGCTACCTTTTTCTCCCCATTTCTATGGGTCGCATTGAAAAAAAATGCATCAGTTATGGCTTGCACGCTATCCCGACACCACATTAGACCAACTGTGCTAAACTTTACATTACTATGTCTTTCACATAGAAGAAAATGTTCTTTTTATTTTTAAATATAAATATATATATATATATATATATATATATATACTGTATATATAATTTATTTTTAAAATATATATTTATACCTATATATTTATATGAATATATACACATATATGTAGTTTAAAAAAGTAGAATACCTCTGACTCCAAAACTATGTAGTCAGAAATAAGCAGCACTTATAATGTATGCGCTACATGTAACGTGTGATGGGATCCAAAGAGCAGCTAACACAGATGCAATGAAGGAACTCCTTCCTTCAAAGAGAAATGTACAGGAGTGGTGATGTGAAAGTGCTAGAACTGGATAACCCTTCAGTGTCCAGAATGTCATTTGTTATAGATCTCAAATACTGAATGTTACAACAGTAGGGGACCACAGCATGAATATAAAAATGATTGACAAATCCGATAAGTATCTCACTTACTAGAAAGGACCTTAATCATATGAGGTAACCTGCCGCATTCAGTGAGGGAGAGACCTCCAGGTTGCCACTGGTGGAGAAACTTCCTGGAGTATAGTACTTTCAGAAACAGGCTCTATGGAGTCCTCTCAGGTGATCATCGAAAGTCATGCGGGCCCCAAACATATGAGACACAGAAACAAACTATTGTATAATACTGTTGGTTTATTATACATAAAACACATAAAAGATAGCAATTTTGAACTCACATGTAATAACCTCAGACAATATGAGGTATGTTAAAAACATATATTGATAAGATGAACAACTGAAATTTTCTGTGTCCCTTATCTGGTGAATGCTCCCAAGTTCAATGTCCAGCATATAAACTTGTAATAAACAAATGTCCCATGGACAATGGTACGCTTCTAAACACTACCAGATAGATAGAAGCTACTTGATAAAATATATATAAGTAGTGTGATCCAATATCCCTTACGCATTTCAAAGGCTTTTCTTTTACAAGATATGACGAGTCCACAGATTTCATCCTTACTTATGGGATTACGCCTCCTGGTCAGCAGGAGGAGGCAAAGAGCACCACAGCAGAGTTGTATATATAGCTCCTCCCTTCCCTCCCACCCCAGTCATTCTCTTTGCCTGTGTTAGTGATAGGAAGAGGTAAAGTGAGGTGTTAGTTTAGATTCTTCAATCAAGAAGTTTTTTGTTTTAAAATGGTGCCAGTGAGTACTATTTTTCTCAGGAAGAAATCGTCAGTCAATAACTTCCCAAGAGTAGTGGAGACATTTTATTTTCTGCCCTGATTGTTGATGATCTTAGCAAACATTCTCTAAGATCCTGCTGGTTCCCACAGATCGGTTGAAGGTAGTGTAAAGAACATCTTCAGTGTGGGGAACCGTGTCATGCTGGGCTCAGCATTGAGGTATGTTCAGTCATTTGCTTCTGGGGAGACTAGATACATCAGAACAGGCTGACATTATTCCCTGTACTGGGGAGGGATAATCGGTATGCACTATGTAAAAGGAAATGGTGTACCTGGAATTCCCTTTTCTTTTATTACTTATCAACTGTGTGTTTATGCAGCGACTCTGTTGTGTTCACTATATACTGAGTATGCTGTGTCTGGGCTGATGCTGGGAGATGCGGTTTGTTCCCCAAGGGCTGTCGTTATCTGTAGTAACTTATAACTGGCTAAGGGAGTGTGTGTTAAGAGGGGCACATTGGCGCTTTTTTGTTATTTGGGTTAGGTGAAAACCGACATGTTTTTCTTCCCATGCGGGTCTCAGTGTGACTCGAGTTACGCCCACGGTGGGCGGGGCCTAGTTTTGCGCGCTCAGCCGCACAGTATTCATCCGGATCGGCAGCAGGTTCCTGGGCTCCGGTGTGGCCTAAGTCAGTTTGTGCATATAAGGGTACAAAGAGACTTGGGCGCGCCGCTCACGGAAGATCAGTGTTGTCTGGGGGCAGGTAGGCGCCGCAGCAGTGCTGTGGCGAGGTGCAAGTGTCTAGAGTTTTATTAAAATGGTAAATAGCTGAACTGAACAAACGGAGCAATATTTGTTAAGTCAGTTTGTGCATATAAGGGCACTTTTTATCGCTGCAAAGTAATTATACTGCAAGCAGTAAAATTGTTGCGCTTTTATTTTTTAAAGGCACAGTAGTTTTTTTTTATTTCAAATATTTTACTATAAATTTGACTTTCAAGGTTAAATATATCAAGTAAAGAACGACTAATATTGCTATTGCTAGTCTGTTTAACATGGCTGAACTTCAGGAAAGTACCTGTTCTATGTGTTTAGATGCCAATGTGGAACCTCCTCTTACTTTTTGTCCCTCATGTACTGAAAGGGCCTTACAATGTAAAGAACAGATTTTCTTTAATGCAAGTATGTCTAAGGATGCTTCTCAGTCTGATGAGAATCAGGGTATGCCGCTACTCTCTCGCCAAGCGTCACAACCTTTAACGCCCACCCAAGCGACGCCGTGTTCCTCAACCGCGTCCACTTCATTTACTCTGCAGGATATGGCTGCAGTTATGTCATCTACCCTTTCAGAGGTTTTATCCAAATTGCCAGGGTTGCAGGGCAAACGCAGCAGGACAGAAGCCTCCTTGGTTCCTGCAACTTCTGATGCCTTGATGGCTATTTCCGATGTACCCTCACAGGGATCTGATTTGGGGGGTAGGGAACTTTCCGACTCGGGAAGTGTGTTACCTCAGACAGACTCAGACATCATGTCCTTCAGATTTAAGCTTGAACACCTCCACCTGTTGCTTCGGGAGGTTTTAGCGACTCTGGATGACTGTGACTCTATTGTGGTACCACCAGAGAAATTGTGTAAGGTGGACAAATACTTAGAGGTTCCTGCTTACTCTGATATTTTTCCGGTTCCTAAGAGAATCTCGGAAATTATTACGCGGGAATGGGAAAGACCGGGTATCCCGTTCTCACCTTCCCCTAATTTTAAGAAAATGTATCCTATAGCTGATACTGTTCGGGATTCTTTACAAACAGTCCCTAAGGTGGAGGGAGCTATATCTACCCTGGCTAAGCATACAACTATTCCTATTGAGGACAGTTGTGCTTTCAAAGATCCTATCGATAAAAAGTTGGAGGGTCTTCTAAAAAAGTTATTTATTCATCAGGGTTTTCTCTTACAACCGACGGCCTGTATTGTACCAGTTACAACTGTGGTGGCCTTTTGGTTTGATGCCTTAGAAGAGTCTCTTAAGACGGAGACTCCTTTAGTGGAAATCTTAGATAGAATTAAGGCTCTTAAGCTGGCTAATTCTTTTATTACGGATGCCGCCTTTCAGATTGCCAAGCTGGTGGCTAAGAATGCGGGATTTGCCATTTTAGCTCGTAGAACGTTATGGTTAAAATCTTGGTCTGCTGATGTGTCCTCTAAATCAAAGCTTTTGGCTATCCCTTTCAAAGGAAAGACCCTATTCGGGCCTGACTTGAATGAAATAATTTCTGACATTACGGGAGGTAAGGGTCATCTCCTACCTCAGGATAAGGCAGCTAAACTGAGGGGTAAACAGAATAATTTTCGTTCCTTTCGGAATTTCAAGGGAGTCCCCTCTTCTTCTTCCGCTAAGCAGCAAGGGAATTTTGCACAAGCCAAGTCCATCTGGAGACCCAACCAGGCTTGGAACAAGGGTAAACAACCCAAGAAGCCCGCTGCTGCTCCCAAATCAGCATGAAGGGGCGGCCCCCAATCCGGGACCGGATCTAGTAGGGGGCAGACTTACTCTCTTTACTCAGGCTTGGATAAGAGACGTTCAGGACCCCTGGACACTGAAAATCGTGTGCCAAGGGTATCAACTGGAATTCAAAAATTCTCTCCCAAGGGGGAGGTTTCTTCTTTCACGATTGTCTGTAGACCAGATAAAAAGAAAGGCGTTCTTACGTTGTGTAAAAGACCTCTCTACTATGGGAGTAATTTGTCCCGTTCCAATACAGGAAAAGGGCAGGGGTTTTACTCAAATCTTTTCGTGGTTCCCAAAAAAGAGGGAACGTTTCGACCCATTTTAGATCTCAAAAGTCTAAACAAGTTTCTCAGAGTCCCACCCTTCAAGATAGATACTATTCGGACAATTCTGCCATTGATCCAGGAGGGTCAATATATGACTACTGTGGACTTGAAGGATGCATATCTTCATATTCCTATCCACAAAGATCATCACCAGTTCCTAAGGTTTGCCTTCCTGGACAAACATTTTCAGTTCGTGGCTCTTCCCTTTGGGTTGGCCACAGCAACCAGGATCTTCACGAAGGTTCTAGGGTCTCTTCTGGCGGTTCACAGGCAACGGGGCATTGCAGTGGCGCCTTATCTGGACGATATTCTGATCCAGGCGTCGTCTTACCAACTGACAAAATCTCATACAGACATGGTTTTGTCCTTTCTGAGGACTCACGGGTGGAAGTTGAATCTAGAAAAGTTAACTAATTCCATGGACAAGGGTTCCTTTCCTGGGAACTCTAATAGATTCTATACACATGAAAATTTTCTTGACGGAAGTCAGAAAGTAAAAAATTCTGAATACATGCCGAGCCCTTCAGTCCAATCCTCGACCATCAGTGGCTCAGTGCATGGAGTTGATTGGATTGATGGTGGTGGCTATGGACATCATTTTGTTTGCTCGCTTTCATCTCAGACCGCTACCACTGTGCATGCTCAGGCAGTGGAATGGAGATTATGCAAATTTGTCTCCTCAGATAGATCTGGATCAGGAGACAAGAGACTCTCTTCTTTGGTGGTTGTCGCCGGATCATCTGTCCCAAGGGACGTGCTTCCGCAGACCCTCATGGGTGATAGTGACAATGGACGCCAGTCTACTTGGCTGGGGTGCAGTCTGGAACTCCCTGAAGGCTCAGGGTGTGTTGACTCGGTCGGAGTCTCTACTTCCAATCAATATTCTGGAATTGAGAGCAATATTCAATGCGCTTCAGGCTTGGCCTCAGTTGGCTTTGGCCAAATTCATCTGATTTCAGTCGGACAACATCACGACTGTGGCTTACATCAATCATCAGGGAGGAACAAGGAGTTCCTTAGCGATGACAGAAGTATCCAAGATAATTTGGTGGGCGGAAGCTCACTCTTGTTATCTGTCAGCAATCTACATCCCAGGAGTGGACAACTGGGAAGCGGGCTTTTTGAGCAGACAGACGTTTCATCTGGGGGAAAGGGAATTCCATCTGGAGGTCTTTGCCACTCTGATTCTCAAATGGGGCAGACCGGAGTTGGATCTTACGGCATCGTGCCAGAATGCCAAACTCCCGAGATACGGATCCAGGTACAGGGATCCTCAGGCCGAACTGATAGATGCCTTGGCAGTGCCTTGGTCGTTCAACCTAGCTTATGTGTTTCCACCATTTGCTCTCCTTCCCTGGGTGATTGCTCGGATCAAACAGGAGAGGGCTTCGGTGATTCTCATCGCTCCTGCGTGGCCTCACAGGACTTGCTATGTCGATCTGGTGGACATGTCCTCTCTGCCACCGTGGAAGCTTCCATTCAGGCAGGACCTTCTCATTCAGGGACCCTTCCATCATCCGAATCTGGTTTCTCTGCAGCTGACTGCTTGGAGATTGAACGCTTGATTTTATCTAAGCGGGGGTTCTCCGATTCGGTCATTGATACTTTGATTCAGGCACGTAAGCCTGTTACTAGAAAGATCTACCATAAGATATGGCGTAAATATCTTTATTGGTGCGAATCCAAGGGCTACTCATGGAGTAGGGTTAGGATTCCCAGGAATTTATCTTTTCTCCAAGAAGGATTGGAGAAAGGGTTATCAGCAAGTTCCTTAAAGGGACAGATTTCTGCTTTGTCGATTTTGCTACACAAGCGTCTGGCAGATATTCCAGACGTTCAGTCTTTTTGTCAGGCTCTGACTAGAATCAAGCCTGTGTTTAGACCAATTGCTCCACCCTGGAGTTTGAATTTAGTTCTTAATGTTCTTCAAGGGATTCCGTTTGAACCCATGCATGGAAAGTTTTATTTTTGGTTGCTATTTCTTCTGCTCGCAGAGTCTCTGAGCTTTCAGCTTTACAATGTGATTCTCCTTATCTTATTTTCCATTCTGATAAGGTGGTTTTACGTACCAAACCTGGTTTCCTTCCTAAGGTTGTTTCTAATAAGAATATTAATCAGGAAATTGTTGTTCCTTCCTTGTGTCCTAATCCTTCTTCTAAGAAGGAGCGTCTGTTGCATAACTTGGACGTGGTCCGTGCCCTGAAGTTTTACTTGCAGGCGACTAAAGAATTTCGTCAATCATCTTCATTATTTGTTGTTTTTTCTGGAAAACGTAGGGGCCAGAAAGCTACGGCTGCCTCTCTTTCTTTTTGGCTGAAGAGCATCATCCGTCTGGCCTATGAGACTGCTGGACAGCAGCCTCCTGAAAGAATTATGGCTCATTCCACTAGGGCTGTGGCTTCTTCATGGGCATTTAAAAACGATGCTTCTGTTGAACAGATTTGCAAGGCTGCAACTTGGTCGTCTCTTCACACTTTTTCAAAATTTTACAAATTTGATACTTTTGCCTCGTCTGAGGCTGTTGTTGGGAGAAAGGTTCTTCAAGCAGTGGTGCCTTCCGTTTAGGTTCCTGTCTTGTCCCTCCCTTTCATCCGTGTCCTATAGCTTTGGTATTGTATCCCATAAGTAAGGATGAAATCCGTGGACTCGTCATATCTTGTAAAAGAAAAGGAAATGTATGCTTACCTGATAAATTTATTTATTTTTCGATATGATGAGTCCACGGCCCACCCTGTCATTTCTAAGACAGGTATTTACTTATTTTTTGTTAAACTTCAGTCACCTCTGCACCTTTGGCTTTTCCTTTCTCTTCCTAACTTCGGTCAAATGAGGGAAGGGAGGAGCTATATATACAGCTCTGCTGTGGTGCTCTTTGCCTCCTCCTGCTGACCAGGAGGCATAATCCCATAAGTAAGGATGAAATTCGTGGACTCGTCATATCGTAAAAGAAATAAATTTATCAGGTAAACATAAATTTCCTTTTTTTTTTAAATAATCCTTCTTCCTCAGAGGGTCATACCTGAATCACATACATCAGCATCTAAGATATATACAGTGGGCGGCGGCATGCCCCTCAATCTAATTGGCTAGAACCATAGCATGTGACCATGATATCGCATACATATCCCCGTCGGGACTCCTTTATATATGTCACTGTTAATACATTGTTATTTATTCTACTCATTTACTGGAAATGTACACTTATAATTGCAAACAAATAATGATCCATACCCTTATCATCTAAGAAATAGGATTAGATGCGCCTCCTAATCCTGATGCTTACGGAGTAAACAAAAACACGCCCCCCTCGTTTTCTGATTGGTCTAGTGGAGTGATACTCCTATGACGTGTTTCAATATTGTAGGGTAAATAGTAATCCCTATGTAGAGAATAAGAATAAGTCCTGTATGTTTTACAGACGAGAACAGGGCATAAATTAACTCATAATTGTTGTTTTCTTTAAATTAATCTAGTTTTAGTTCGTTGAGGGCTGAACGGTATGTATATAAATACGCCCCAACTGTATCTGATTACACTCATGATATACACAGCAAATGCGGGCTAGGTGAGAACCCTCCCTCATAAAAATGATAGACGTTAGCACTATACACATTGACACTGCTGACACTGCTGCCCGTAAGTGTCAGCAGTGTCAATGTGTATAGTGCTAACGTCTATCATCTATTTAGTGATATCAGTTGCCACAAATAGGAATAAGATGTGTTAGAGGAATAGTCTCCGACTAATCCCAAACCCAGGATTTTCATGGGGGAGGGTTCTCACCTAAGAAGCATGGGGGGTTATTTAAAGATGCTACACTCTGGTCTCTTTATAGCTAATCCTAAAAAAAAGTGATCAGGCCTCCTAACTAATCACCAAAATAGAAAGGAAAAAAGAGGGGGATGGGATAGCGCTAAAAAAGCTAAAGAGATTAAATAATATAATGAAATAAAATGTGTCTGTGACTAATAAGATAAAACGAATCTTGCTAAATAGTGTGTACTACTAGGATAAAGTGATAAAAGAAGATGTTACAAGGTGTCAGGTAACACTAGAAGTGTGGATAACAATACATATACATATATATATGAAGCGTGTCTGATATGTAATAAGATAATATTTATTACAATATAATAAAATAAGATGCCAGCATTGAATGGTCCATAAAATAAGTAAGATTGTACAAAATGTGTCAAAATACAATTTTAAAAAACTAATTAAAAAATGGGTTTTAAGAGCTGGTACAATACTAAGGGACAGAAATAAAAGTGACTTAGTATCGTGAGGTACCTGATACAAATTTGTAATTTCCTTTTTTTTGTTGGAAGCAGTCCAGGTTATAAGCTAAAGGTCCCAAAGCGATAATAGCAGAAGTAAGGTCCGTAGAAAATTCCTAGACCGGTATGGCAGGGTAAATCCCTGAGGGTGGTGTTTCGGTTAACCGTTAACGGATGATGGTAACAGTGTTCCTCAGTGTTCTAAATATTAACAGTTGTGCTATAGCATTTTCGAAAATTGTAAATAATCTGTTGTGAATGTTAGGATGGGGGTATTTGTTTGTGCGCCAAAGTTAGGTTAAGGCGATACCTCACGGTCTAGCTGTCAATTAGTTCCGGTGTTGAGGTCAGAGTTGAATAGATCAGACGTTCTCACCTAGCCCGCATTTGCCGTGTATATCATGAGTGTAATCGGATACAGTTGGGGCCTATTTATATACATACCGTTCAGCCCTCAACTAACTAAAACTAGATTAATTTAAAAAAAAAAAAACAACAACTATGGGTTAATTTATGCCCTGTTCTCGTCTGTAAAACATACAGGACTTATTCTTATTCTCTACATAGGGATTACTATGCACATTAGTCCCGAAATTCAAACTTTCGCTTTGTTTTAATTAAACAAAAATCTGAATAAATTCATCAACGAAAAATAAAGAAAATGAAAAAATACTTATGAAAATCATCATTATGCATTAATTTCCTTTATTATTATTTTTAAGCAGTAAATACTTAGCTTACAGTGCGAATGAAAACAAACGTAAATGTTTAACGAAAATTCAATTTTTGTTTAGTTTCAAGCTAAACAAAAACTGAATAGTGCAGCCAACGAATATTCATGGAAACAAATTTCCCTGAATTTTCAGAATGAAAATTTAATCTGAAATGAAATTGTCCTGCCTGCACATCTCTAGTATACATTAGAGTTGCCAGCTACATGCTGCAAACATACTCGATGACCAGTTCTGCAGAAACAGTAGCTGGAGATGTGATCAGATTTCCCTTCAGAACCCAAGACCCTGCAGCTGCTCTCAACTGCAACTAGACCCATTGGGGCCTATCTATCAAGCTCTGAATGGAGCTTGATGCCCCTTGTTTCTGGCGAGCCTGCAGGCTCGCCAGAAACAGCAGTTATGAAGCAGCGGTCACAAAGACCGCTGCTCCATAACCTGTCCGCCTGCTCTGAGCAGGCGGACAGACATCCTGGAAATCAACCCGATCGAGTACGATTGGGTTGATTGACACCCCACTGCTGGTGGCCTATTGGCCGCGAGTCTGCAGGGGGCGGCGTTGCACCAGCAGCTCTTGTGAGCTGCTGGTGCAATGCTGAATATGGCGAGCTTATTGCTCGCCGTATTCAGTGAGGTCTGGCGGACCTGATCCGCACTGTCGGATCAGGTCCGCCAGACTTTCATAAATAGGGGCCATTGCATGCAGCCCCTGTTGGTTATCTGTCCATATGAAATCTCATATCATAATCATGACTCCGGTATATGCTCTTATCAGATTGCAGCTCAAAGACTTTCCGCTAAATGTCCAGTTTTTCTAAATATATTTTACTGGACAGGCAGTTGAAATAGTGGACAACTTGAATTATAATTATTCATTGATATTATGTAGCTCTGTATGTAATAAACAATAGAAAACGCTGGATAAGTTTATTACAAATAGACTTGTATTAGCTGATGAAAACTCGGCTTAAAACTGTGCAACTGGTGAATATTGTTCTTCTATATCTTTATACAGTCGTCCAGAACTGAGGTACAAAGACTTGAAGAAGCCACAGCCTCACCTCATCAATCACCACTAAGTCATTCATCCTTAACTACAATTACAGAAGAACAACTACAGGAATCCACCAACAGCATCACCTGACTGTTTGAAACTTGAAGTTGTAGAATAATCTACTGTGTTAGTTCAATACACATATTTTTAAGGGGGTTTTCAACCTCACTGTATCTAAAAAAAAAAATATATTATATTTTAAAAAATATATGTTCTCTCAGTATTACATGCTGCTACAAAGGGCAGGAACATTATCAGCCTGTGACTGCTCATTATTATTGAGGTTATTGTTATAGTCAGAATTTGCCTAGAGCCATTACTATAAGGACCATGTTTCACACACACAGTAGGACATTTTGGGAAGCTTTGTTAAGGGGACATTGTCTAGCATGAAAGGAGGGCTAAACCTGAGCATTAATAGAATTTGTAGAGCTCTTGTAGCTGTTATTTGTCTTCCAAGCACAGCCGCCCACCAGGTAAAGCACTTTTTTCTTATTTAAGCTGATAGCAGAACAGCCAATCCGCTGCCTTACTGTTTGCTTGCTGGAAAAAAGAAACTGAGGCAGCATAAAAAAAAGCTGCACTATGCCCCTACCTAGACAAAAGATAGGTCTAGATGGTTATACCTTGGGGAAGACTCCTAACCTTACCCCCACCGTTGACTCATTTGGCAGCCATGTTAAGCTTTTAACCAGTGAATTGCCGGTCTGTATGCAATAGTGTGATAGGAAGATGCTGTAATGCTTTATGTTCTGACCATATGGTTTGCTGCTCCCCCATCTCAAACATTTGTTAATTTATCACTTTGTATAACTTATGTTAGCAGCTTTGCTTATGTTTCCTGTTGTTAGCTGCTCCGTACACAGATATTTAATGGTTATTTATAGGAGGACACGATACAGAAGGCCAGTAATTTGTGTAGCTTGTGCCCCCCTTCCCTTATTAATAATAAAGTGTGTATATTATTAGATCTACAAAGCCTTGCACAGAAACTCCATGTCACAGAGAATTGCTAGAGGCTAGTTGCCTTTTTATGTAAAGTCTCTTAGTTTTTATATTAAAGGGATATAAATACCACATTTTTTCTTTCATGGTTCAGATAGAAAATTCAATTTTAAAAAATGTCCTTCTATTATCAAGTTTGCTTTGTTCTCCTGGTATCCTTTGTTGATGGAGCAGCAAAGCACTAGTGGGAGCTAGCTGAACACATTGGGTAAGCCAATGACAAGAAGAATTTATGTGCAACCACCAATCAGCAGTTAGCTCCTATTAGTGCATTACTGCTCCTGAGCCTACCTAGGTATGCTTTTCAACTAAGAAAACCAAGAGAACAAAGCAAATTAGATAATAGAAGTAAATTGGTAAGTTGTTTAAAATCACATGATCTTTCTGAACCATTTAATGTCCCTTTAAAGATAGTTGTGAAAATATGACTTTTTAACTCTGTTATAGAACTGTGAGATTGGAAATAAGTGACCAACAAAATGTAAATATACAGACAAGTGAAACCCAGCAAGGAGTAAAAAAAATGCTATATCTATGTTAATGAGAAATGTATAAATATATATAAAATATGTATTAAAGATTTGTATTATAATACCTGTAGATAAGGAAAAAGCACATATCAATATCACCATATCTTGCTAAAAATCATTTTCTACCTGTATTGTGAACCTGTTGTGTTTTATGATATTGGAAAACATATTGTTGTTTTGTGATAGTAAAAATAAATATTAATATTAAGTGAAATTGACTGATTTTATCTTTTGCTGCTATCCAAACCTGCAGTGAGGGTTTGTGTTTCACATTTTAATGGGAAACTCTATTCAAATGTTTTATTGTATCCAATCGAAAGAGCAGCTTTTAAATGTATATGATTCTTTTATTTTTTTATTTCATAAAAGTGGTGAGAGTCCACAAGCCATTACTCCTGGGAATTATACTCCTGGCCACTAGGAGGAGGCAAAGATTCCCAAAACTCTTAGAGCCCTTAAAAACCCTCCCACCTCACTGGTAATCTAGTCTTGAAAAATTTTTAAAAAAAATAGCAGTGCTTTAGTGTGTGTGTTCTTCTGTGAGAGGGGCTCTCAGGCTTATTTGAGGACCACAGAGAACTACTGTTCTACTAAGTAGTAGTAAAAGGGAACTCACAGTTTCTTGGTGTTCAGAGAGGTGTGCTGAATTTTGTTTTGGGTAGAGACTTTTTCTGCAGTCCATTTTCCAGGAGTGAGCAATTGGGAAGCTTCTCAGTCTCTAGGAGTAGTCTCTTCATCTGGGAGTTTTCTGTCATATTGTGGATTGATTAAGTTTTCCAGAATAAGATCTGATGGCTTCTAGATTGTTCTACAAGCTCTCCAGATAGTTTGAGAGGCCCAGGGATCCTAAGGCAGAGTTTGTGGTTGCTCTAGTAGCTACTTGGTTGTGGTTCCTGGCTTACACCTTTTCATCTCTTGTTCTATTTCCAAGAGTGCTGGCCAGGATCAACCAGTATCATCAGTAATTCTGATTGCTTCAGCTGGGCCTCGCAGGACTTGGTTGCAGATCTGGTGTAGATGTTCATTTGTTCTCGGTAGCCTTTTTCTTTGCGCCACGACCTTCTGTCTCAAGGTTTTTTTTTTCATCAGGTTCTCAAATCTATCATCTTGTTGGTTAGATATTAAGGGCTAGATTATGAGTGGATTGCTAACAGTTACGCGCCTAGTTTACTGCAGGTTTTTGCATGCATCGGATGAAGAGCACGTATTATAAGTTGAAAGGAAACGCGATCGCTTGAGCACAATTGACGTTAATGAGAGTAGGGATAGCGCAACTTCAGAGCTCTGGTTAACTGCTTTGCGAAAGAAAAAAGTGTCACAAAACACCTCAAAAATACATTACAAAGTACAGTTACACTCATCAAAACATCCTCTAATAAAAATGATTTAAAACATTGCAAATTTTTTTTATAAGGACTCAAAAATATGAGCTCTCAGGTGTAAGAAAAAAAAGAACAGGCAAAGGGCTTTAACATTGAGATACATACATATACGTGTCTAAATATGTATATGTATATATATATGTGTGTATGTGTGTGTGTGTTTATATGTGTGACACAGATGTATTTATGTATTTATATGTGTATATATGTATTTACAGACATATAAACACATAAATACATATGTACATACATACACAAATATAAATATATATGAGCATTGGAGCTCTTTACAGTCAAGTAGATGAAAGCATGTAAAAGCATATTTATGAAATATTAATATTTAATAAAGTTCTCTGTATTTACTGTAAATATCAAACACTCCAATGTTCTGCACATAGTATTTTTAAATATATATATCTATATATATCTGTATATATCTATACCTTTATTTAATGATGTGTATATATAAATGTAAATATATATTTGTGCAAAATAACATATATATATATGTATTTATTAATACATATAACATATTCTGCTGTGTGAAGAACATTGGAATGTGAAATATTCATATTTTCATGTCGGGTTACCGCACTTGAGAAAATGGGATTGTGTTTGTGTCTGAGTTGGGTATTAGTTTTTTTTCTACTTTTATTGCTCCATTATTGTGCGTGTGATATTGTAAGTTCGACTTTTCAGAAGCTGTCAGGATATTGCTGAGTGACATTATATAAGATATATACACATATATGTGCATTATATAGATAAATAATTAATTTATCTTAAAATATTAACCCTGGGTACAAATGTTTTGAAATTGTAAAGTACAGGTCTATTCAAACAGGCCTGAAACTATATCCCAGGCACAGACATACCCCTAGCTATACTCAAATACAGATGGAGGACTCAAAAAACAAAAGGGAATAAACATTTGTCCCAAACTATAAGAGATAAGGTCAATTCAAAGAAAAGTTTGATCACTACCTGAACAGCGGGTAATAAAATTAGTTGATCAGGGGACCCCCTGTAGTCACAGCAGACACAGGTCTAGACTCGTGTTTGAAGCTAGCAAAATCTCAGAAGGGTAATTAATTTAACACAGGCAAATGATGAGACGAAGAATCCTTTGAAGGTTTGAATACACATATGTTATCTAGAAAATACAATTACAGGCATGTGTTAATACTGTGACCTTAAAGTTCATTTTAAAGTACAAATCATCTATAATATGCAGAAATATTTAATATACCAAGACTGAATACCAACATATGAGATTACCTTTAGGAATATACCATATTGAATAAATGTCTGCTATATTAAATAAATAGCTGCATTAGTGAATTTAAAATGTTTAACTGTGTCAGAATAAAATAACATTTGTTTTTGTTTTTCAGAATCTGTTGTGAAAATGAGGTTTTGAAATAAATACATACTAGATAAAATGTTTCTATGGCTGAAATCATAGATATGAGACCATATTCCTGTACCTTATTAAGGAATGACTTTGAATAATATATATATAATATTGTGACAACCCCTGGGCCCTGAAGGGTCTTGATTTTTATATTGGAACCCAGTTGCAGCAGGACAGCACTTCCTTACAATCATAACCCTTAGGAAAACCTGGATTCTGGAACAGGATCCTGAAAGGTCAGTTGTGGCACAGAGGCCTTTTATAATAAAAGGGCAAAGACAGAGGTGAAGTCCAAACAATACAAAGTCAGGGCAGCAGCAGGCAAGAGAGGAAACAAGGGCAATCCAAAGTCAGGTACCAGGAAATCTGTATAACAAAATCAGAGTTAACACAGACAAAATACAAGGAAACTCCAGAACCAGCAAGCAAGGAAAATAACCAAGCACTGACTGGGGGGCGTACTGAGAATTTATAGGGAAACTAAGTCATGTGACCGGTCACCTGCCCACAGTAGGTGGAGCAAGCAGAGTCAATAAGAGGAGGTCAGGGACTCAGCGCCATCTTGGTTTTTTCTCAGAGTCCCTGGCCTGCTCTCCTCCATCAGACCCAGACCCCTTCTCCCTTCCTGTGCTCAAATGCCGAGTTAGCATGGCAGCCTCCATTTTACCAGAACGGGACACTCGCTAGAAAAATCGGTAGTGAGAAGGAGAGGGGAAGACAGTCATAGGCCGGTAATAGGAGGCCCAGGAGGCAGAGACCGTCACCGCACCACCCCTAGGATGCCACCGGAAGCCAGGAGCGGTTAAGTGACCGGTCATGCTGTGACAGAGCCCCCTCCTCAGACACGACCTCAGGGTGCGAAATGGGGTTGACCGACCAGGATGTCTCAGATGAAAGGCTTTGACTTTTTGCAGTAGCATGAATATTCTTGGCCGGCTCCCAGGATCGCTCCTCAGGACCATACCCTTTCTAGTGGATGAGATATTCCAGGCATCCCCTACGACGCCTGGAGTCAAGGATCTCCTGGACTTCAAACTCTTCTGAACCATTAACCATCACTGGAATAGGTGGAGCGGCAACACGTGATGGAAAACAGGTGGGCCTCCAAGGCTTCAATAGAGACATATGAAACACCGGATGCAACCAGTAGGAGGCAGGGAGATCCAAGCGGACAGTCACTGGAGATATTACTTTGGTCACCGAAAAAGGCCCTATGTAGTGTGGTCCTAATTTCCGCAAAGGACAGGACATACTCAAATTCTGTGTGGATAGCCAGACCTTATTCCCCAGCACATAGGTAGGTGTTGGGGACCTCTTTTGGTCAGTGTTAGGAATTGTTAGCATTACCGACGCCATCTTGTTTCTAGTTGCCATTTTGTCTTAGGCATCCATCTCATCTAAGAAACATTTTATTATAGCAATTATTATGTAGTGGAAAGATGTAGATGTTATGAATATTTCTATAGCTAGGTTGGCCTTGTAAATGTTCCTGGCGATGCGTCTGGAAGCTGTTATCTCTATAAGATGCTCACACGGCCTTGCTTTGGACCCAGATGTACCTTTTATTATGGTTATAGAAACATTGCTTCTCAAAACTCTCTTTTACCTAATTATAATAATGGGCATACTTCTTTCCTGATGAACACTGTGTAAAATGACGTGGTCATGAAGTGTCATCATGTTAACCCTATATGCTATAATGACTGCCTATAAGAAGTGTTGTTCATCTTTCAATAAACAGAATAGATGTTAGACTAAAGCTGCGTGGTCTGATTTCTGTTCTCTGGGATATCCTGATTATCAAATAACCCCTTTATTTCCAGCTGATATGGTGTGTTCCAGGCCAAGCCCTGACTGACACTTTCCCCCCATGAAAACAACACCTAACAATTCTGGTGTCAGCTCGTGGGATTCGCACTGGGTAAGTAGATGAGTGTTTTTTACTCTACTTTTCCCTCTGTGAATCTGAACCTAATTTTTTTTTATAATAGGTGTTGGTTATATATATGATAAGGGTTAAGGGGTTCCTGCGGTAAAGGTGCAGGTTTTTTTGCGAAGGTTCCAGTCCTGCCGGCATTTATAGTGGGAAGTTTGAGTCTTGCTTGGTATTAACCCCTCTAGACAGGTTTTAAAGTCCTGCTAGTTTAGACAGATGTTCAGTCTTGTCTGGTGAAGCACGCAGAAAAAAGGTAGCATGCATTTGACGGGCGTTTTAAGTCCCCTGTGCAAGTTGGCATCACTGTGTTATGGTGAGTTTGAGACTCATCTGTGTTGAAGTTTTCCCTATATATTTCCATAGTAGAGTTTTGTTACCTATCACTGGAATTGAATTGGTATTTGGTGCTGCTTTTGCTTGCTTGCTTGCTTTTATTGCCATATAATTGTGCTGTGCTGTGCTGTGCTGTGCTTAGAAGATATTAAGTGACTGTGCATTTTATCATTGCTGCTGTTATTTTGCTGCTATTATTGTGTTGTTAAAAAAATGGGGTCTGCTCATAGCAAAATATTGATAATAATGCATAGAGAAAAGGAGAATGTTATTGCATTTGTGTCTACAAAGGAGTTAACAGTTTCATTTCAAGGCAGGAAGCTGTGCATGCTGAAGTTTTCTCCTGCATTCAGAAAAGTTATGAGTAGAGAAAGGGGGGGGGGGCAGTGCAGTGTAATGAGTGTTGGTCTGTCGGTTCTCACTGTGTCTTGTATGACGTGTAAAAGATTTACTCTAAACCAAAAGAGGATGTATTATCCTGTTTGAAATTTGTTTGTTTCAATCTGTTGGGAAAATGGCCATTCCTTGCAAATTCGGACACTTTCAGATACATTTTAAATTTGGTGGAAACTTAATCTTCTTGTATTCCTAAATGTCTTTGGTATGTTATGAAATATATGTTTTCCTGAAAGAAAGAGACTGTTAATGTGTTTTCTGTGTCACTAAAAGTTTGATGTATGTTGGAATTGCTTTAGAATAAATGTTGGGAGTGAATTTATGGTATGCAAGTTGATATGAGCTTGTGTGTGTATCGCTGTAAAAATGACCTTGGTGCATTTTTCTTTCGGATTGCTAGCTTCTTAGCTAAGAAATCAGACGTTGTAATGAGGTATTTTGAGGTTTTATTGTTGTAACTTTATTTTAATGTCATATGTATGTTCTTAATTATCGCCTAGATTACGAGCTTGGCGTTAGCCTTAAAAAGCAGCGTTAAGGGGTCCTAACGCTGCTTTTTAACGCCCGCTGGTATTACGAGTCTGGCAGGTACAGGTGTACCGCTCACTGTTTTTCCGCGATTTTAGCATACCGCAAATCCCCTTACGTCAATTGCGTATCCTATCTTTTCAATGGGATTTTCCTAACGCCGATATTACAAGTCTTGGAAAAAGTGAGCGGTACACCCTCTCCTGTCAAGACTCCTACCGCATTTAAAAGTCAGTAGTTAAGAGTTTTATGGGCTAACGCCGTAACATAAAACTCTTAAAGGGACACTCAGGCTTTATTAAATTTTCATGATTCAGATAGAGCATGTCATTTTAAACAGCTTTCCAATTTACTTCCATTAAAAAAAATGTGCACAGTCTTTTATATTTACACTTTTTTTGAGTCACCAGCTCCTACTGAGCATGTGCAAGAACTCTATACGTATATGCATTTGTGATTGGCTGATTGCTATCACATGGTACAGGGGGAGTGGAAATATATATAACTTTAAAATGTGTTAGAAAAGAATCTACTACTCATTTGAAATTCAGAGTAAATGCTATTATATTGTCTTGTTATCTTGCATTTGTTGATTATGCAAATCTGCTGTGTTTACTGGTCCTTTAACTAAAGTGCTATAAAGTACACTAACACCCATAAACTACCTATTAACCCCTAAACCGAGGCCCCCCCACATCGCAAACACTATAATAAAATTTTTAACCCCTAATCTGCCGACCAGACATCGCTGCCACTTTAATAAATGTATTAACCCCTAAACCGCCGCACTCCCGCCTCGCAAACACTAGTTAAATTTTATTAACCCCTAATCTGCCGACCCTAAAATCGCCGCCACCTACATACATTTATTAACCCCTAATCTGCCGCCCCCAATTCTATTGGCTGATTGGAACAGCCAATAGAATGCGAGGTCAATCCTATTGGCTAATTGGATCAGACAATCGGATTGAACTTAAATCCGATTGGCTGATTGCATCAGCCAATAGGATTTTTCCTACCTTAATTCCGATTGGCTGATAGGATTCTATCAGCCAATCGGAATTCAAGGGACGCCATCTTGGATGATGTCACTTAAAGGAACCTTCATTCAGTCGTCGGCCGTCGTTTGAAGAGGATGCTCTGAGTAGGATGTCTTGAAGATGTACCCGCTCCGCTCCGGAAGGATGAAGACTTCTGCCCCTCTGGAGGACCACTTGTGCCCGGCTGGGTGAAGACGGCTTCAGGTAGGGTGATCTTCAGGGGGTTAGTGTTAGGTTTTTTTAAGGGGGGATTGGGTGGGTTTTAGAGTATGGTTGGATGTGTGGGTGGTGGTTTGTAATGTTGGGGGGGTATTGTGTTTTTTTTTACAGGTGGAAGAGCTGATTACTTTGGGGTAATGCCCCGCAAAAGGCCCTTTTAAGGGCTATTTGTAATTTAGTATAGGGTAGGGAATTTTATTATTTTGGGGGGCTTTTTTATTTTATTAGGGGGCTTAGATTAGGTGTAATTAGTTTAAAAATGTGTAATTTCTTTTTTATTTTCTGTAATTTAATGTTTGTTTTTTTCGTAATTTAGTTTATTTAATTTCATTTAATTAATTGTAGTTAGTTTAGGTAATTAATTTAATTATAGAGTAGTGTTAGGTGTAATTGTAACTTAGGTTAGGGTTTATTTTACAGATAAATTTGTCTTTATTTTAACTAGGTAGTTATTAAATAGTTAATAACTATTTAATAACTATTCTACCTAGTTAAAATAAATACAAAGTTGCCTGTAAAATAAAAATAAACCCAAGATGGCTACAATGTAATTATTAGTTATATTGTAGCTATCTTATGGTTTATTTTATAGGTAAGTACTTAGTTTTAAATAGGAATAATTTATTTAATTTTAGTAATTTTATTTAGTTTTATTTAAATTATTTTTAAGTTAGGGGGGGTTAGGGTTAGACTTAGGATTAGGGGTTAATAAATTTAATATAGTGTCGGCGACGTTGGGGGCGGCAGATTAGGGGTTAATAAATGTAGGTAGGTGTCGGCGATGTTAGGGTCAACAGATTAGGGGTTAATAAAATGTAACTAGTGTTTGCGAGGCGGGAGTGCGGCGGCTTAGGGGTTAATACATTTATTAAAGTGGCGGCAATGTCCGGTCGGCAGAGTAGGGGTTAAAAATTTTTATTATAGTGTTTGCGATGTGGGGGGGCCTTGGTTTAGGGGTTAATAGGTAGTTTATGGGTGTTAGTGTACTTTTTAGCACATTAGTTAAGAACTTTATGTTCCGGCGTTAGCCCATAAAACTCTTAACTACTGACTTTTAAATGCGGTAGGAGTCTTGGAGGTAGAGGGTGTACCGCTCACTTTTTCAGGCGATCGTAATACCGGTGTTAGGAAAATCCCATTAAAAAGATAGGATACGCAATTGACGTAAAGGGATTTGCGGTATGCTAAAATAGCGAAAAAAAAGTGAGCGGTACACTTGTACCTGCCTGACTTGTAATACCAGTGGGCGTTAAAAAGCAGCGTTGGGACCCCTTAATGCTGCTTTTTAAGGCTAACGCCAAACTCGTAATCTAGGCGTATATTAACACAGTATTTGATGTTTTAGTTTGTGAATTTTATGTATTTTTGAAAATATACACTCATTTCAAATCTGATGACTGCAACACATTCCAAAAAGTTGGGACAGGGGTAATTTAGGACTCATAGCGATGTGACAAGTTGAAATAATAAGGTGATATGAAACAGATGAGGCAATCATGTAATCATAGTATATGAGGAGCCTCCAAAAAAGGCCTAGTCCTTCAAGAGCAAGGATGGGTCAAGGCTCGCCAATCAGCCAACAGATGCGTTAGCGAATAATCTAACACTTTGAGAACAACATTCCCCAAAGACAAATCGGTAGCATTTTGGGCACTTCACCTTCTACAGTGCAGTGATGTGCAGTAATAGGAGGCAGGGGAGACAGTGCCTCCCCTGTCCAATGAGGGAAAAAAAGTTTTAAAATAATATTTATTTTAAAAAAAAAAAGTGTTTTTTATTTTATTAATTTTTTGGCCACGCCCACCCCTCGCCCCAAGGGTACCCACCCCACCCCCATGGCGATTACTAGTAGTTAGTTACTGTGCGCTACTGCGCTGTGCGCTTGCGCTGCAAAAGTCACCATCCATCCATTGTTGCGCAATTAGGAGGCAGTGAGCCGGTCCGCTGCCCTCCATTAATTGCGCAACATGGATCTAAATAAGTGTTGACTGCTCACTTAGAGCAGCGCCACCCACTAGTGACTCGCCGGGCCCTAATACAAGCTCCAATGGAGACGGTTCTCAAAACCACCTCCATGATGAGCTAGTTCACTTGAGCCAATCAGCATTCAGAAGCACTGCGGGGAGGCGTGCCTGCTGGGCTGCTGATTGACAGGTGTTGTGACGTCGCACTGAGACAGACTGGCGGGAAGACTCAGTAGAGTGTGGAGGGAGCTGCTCTGCAAGAGTCTGCGTGCCCGACATGCTGCCTAGTGCCACTGCCTGCTAGTTGTGGCTGTCTGTTGGAGGAGGTCTGTCTGTCCTGCCCTTGAGGACAGGACTGTGCTAGTTTGCTGTGCTGCCTGGAGGGGACTGAGGACTCAGGGTCACCGTCTCGGAGGGACAGGAGGTGGAGGACGGTGGTGGACCGAGCCGGAGCGGAGCCCCAGTGCCAGGTGGTTGCCGGGTGGAGTCGGACCAGAGTGACACAGTCGTCGTCTCTCTGAAGTTCTGTGACAGTCACAGTCAGTGTGTGACACTGACGACTCGACCAGATTTAGGATTCTTTCTCAGGTAAGGACCACAGTCCAGACTCCAGAGAGCTAGTAGCATGCCATGCAGACTTGTTTGTAAAATTTGCAGCCCATACACTTCACGGTATTGAGAGGGGGGGCATGAGAGGGAACGCATTTTATTGCTGGTGCATCTTTTTTTGCAGTGGTGCTGGGGCATACATTTTTGCAGGGGGGCTGGTGGCATCATTTTATTGCAGGGGGGCTTGGGGCTGCTGGGCATCATTTTATTGCTGGCGGAGCTGGGGGACATAATTTTATTGCGGGAGGGGGCTGGGGACATAATTTTATTGCAGGAGGCTGGCCTGGGGGCTTCATTTTATTGCTGCGGGCATCTTTTATTGCAGTGGGGGACTGGTGGCATCATTTATTGCAGGGGGCATTAGGGCATCATTTTATTTATTGCTGGGGGCATCCTTTTATTGCAGGGGTGCAGGGGGCGTAATTTTATTGTAGGGGGGCTGGGACATCATTTATGGCTGGAGGCATAATTTTATTGCAAGGGGGGCTGGGGACATCATTTTATTGCAGGGGGGCTGGGGACATCATTTTATTACAGGGGGGCTTGGGGCATCATTTTATTGCGGGGGGGCTGGGGCCATCATTTTATTGCTGGTGCATCTTTTTTTGCAGTGGTGCTGGGGGCATACATTTTTCCAGGGGGGCTTGGGGCTGCTGGGCATCATTTTATTGCTGGGGGAGCTGGGGGACATCATTTTATTGTGGGAGGGGGCTGGGGACATAATTTTATTGCAGGAGGCTGGCCTGGGGGCTTCATTTTATTGCTGCGGGCATCTTTTATTGCAGTGGGGGACTGGTGGCATCATTTATTGCAGGGGGCATTAGGGCATCATTTTATTTATTGCTGGGGGCATCCTTTTATTGCAGGGGTGCAGGGGGCATAATTTTATTGTAGGGGGGCTGGGACATCATTTATGGCTGAAGGCATAATTTTATTGCAAGGGGGGCTGGGGACATAATTTTATTGCAGGGGGGCTGGGGACATAATTTTATTACAGGGGGGCTTGGGGCATCATTTTATTGCGGGGGGGCTGGGGCCATCATTTTATTGCTGGTGCATCTTTTTTTGCAGTGGTGCTGGGGGCATACATTTTTGCAGGGGGGCTGGTGGCATCATTTTATTGCAGGGGGGCTTGGGGCTGCTGGGCATCATTTTATTGCTGGGGGAGCTGGGGGACATCATTTTATTGCGGGAGGGGGCTGGGGACATAATTTTATTGCAGGAGGCTGGCCTGGGGGCTTCATTTTTTTGCTGCGGGCATCTTTTATTGCAGTGGGGGACTGGTGGCATCATTTATTGCAGGGGGCATTAGGGCATCATTTTATTTATTGCTGGGGGCATCCTTTTATTGCAGGGGTGCAGGGGGCGTAATTTGATTGTAGGGGGGCTAGGACATCATTTATGGCTGGAGGCATAATTTTATTGCAAGGGGGGCTGGGGACATCATTTTATTGCAGGGGGGCTGGGGACATCATTTTATTACAGGGGGGCTTGGGGCATCATTTTATTGCGGGGGGGCTGGGGCCATCATTTTATTGCTGGTGCATCTTTTTTTGCAGTGGTGCTGGGGGCATACATTTTTGCAGGGGGGCTTGGGGCTGCTGGGCATCATTTTATTGCTGGGGGAGCTGGGGGACATCATTTTATTGTGGGAGGGGGCTGGGGACATAATTGTATTGCAGGAGGCTGGCCTGGGGGCTTCATTTTATTGCTGCAGGCATCTTTTATTGCAGTGGGGGACTGGTGGCATCATTTATTGAAGGGGGCATTAGGGCATCATTTTATTTATTGCTGGGGGCATCCTTTTATTGCAGGGGTGCAGGGGGCATAATTTTATTGTAGGGGGGCTGGGACATAATTTATGGCTGAAGGCATAATTTTATTGCAAGGGGGGCTGGGGACATCATTTTATTGCAGGGGGGCTGGGGACATCATTTTATTACAGGGGGGCTTGGGGCATCATTTTATTGCGGGGGCTGGGGCCATCATTTTATTGCAGGGGGGCTGGCCTGGGGGCTTCAATTTATTGCTATGGGCATCATTTATTGAAGTGGGGCTGGTGGCATCATGTATTGCAGGGGTCTCAGGGCATCATTTTATTGCTGGGAGCATCATTTTATTGCAGAGGTGCTGGGGGCATCATTTTATTGCAGCGGGGTATCATTTTATTGTAGGGGGGCTTGGACATCATTTATGGCTGGAGGCATACTTTTTTGCAGGGGGGGCTGTGGACATAATTTATTGCAGGGGGGCTCAGCGACTCTCCACTCATAAATGACAAGACATATAATCAATAAAAATATGGAGCAGTTTATTTTTTATGTCAATTTAAAAGAAGATACTTGAAAAGCCTTTCCAATTAAAGAGCTGCAAGATGTGCAAAAGCTAAGTGGTTAAAGGGATATATAGAAATTAATATGAAGGCCATTTAAAATTGTATTTGAAAATATTTCTGCATTATTCATGCATTGGCAAAAATGGTTGCTAGAAAAAGAGATCACAGGTTTTGCAATTTGCCATATTCTCTGTAAGGCTTCCTTGTGCACAAAACAAGTAATTGCAAAACCTGTGATCTTTTTTTCTAGCAACCATTTTTGCCAATGCATGAATAATGCAGAAATATTTTCAAATACAATTTTAAATGGCCTTCATATTAATTTCTATATCCCTTTAACCACTTAGCTTTTGCACATCTTGCAGCTCTTTAATTGGAAAGGCTTTTCAAGTATCTTCTATTAAATTGTCATAAAAAATAAACTGCTCCATATTTTTATTGATTATATGTCATTTATGAGTGGAGAGTCAAATAAGTTTTAGTGAACAGATTTCTATAGTCTTAGGCCTAGATTTAGAGTTCGGCGGTAGCCGTCAAAACCAGCGTTAGAGGCTCCTAACGCTGGTTTTGGCCGCCCGCTGGTATTTGGAGTCAGTCATTAAAGGGTCTAACGCTCACTTTTCAGCCGCGACTTTTCCATACCGCAGATCCCCCTACGCCATTTGCGTTGCCTATCTTTTCAATGGGATCTTTCTAACGCCGGTATTTAGAGTCGTTTCTGCAGTGAGCGTTAGAGCTCTAACGACAAGATTCCAGCCGCCTGAAAAAAGCAGGAGTTAAGAGCTTTCTGGCTAACGCCGGTTTATAAAGCTCTTAACTACTGTACCCTAAAGTACACTAACACCCATAAACTACCTATGTACCCCTAAACCGAGGTCCCCCCACATCGCCGCCACTCGATTAAAATTTTTAACCCCTAATCTGCCGACCGCCACCTACGTTATACTTATGTACCCCTAATCTGCAGCCCCTAACCCCGCCGACCCCTATGTTATATTTATTAACCCCTAATCTGCCCCCCACAACGTCGCCGACACCTACCTACACTTATTAACCCCTAATCTGCCGAGCGGACCTGAGCGCTACTATAATAAAGTTATTAACCCCTAATCCGCCTCACTAACCCTATCATAAATAGTATTAACCCCTAATCTGCCCTCCCTAACATCGCCGACACCTACCTTCAATTATTAACCCCTAATCTGCCGACCGGAGCTCACCGCTATTCTAATAAATGTATTAACCCCTAAAGCTAAGTCTAACCCTAACACTAACACCCCCCTAAGTTAAATATAATTTTTATCTAACGAAATAAATTAACTCTTATTAAATAAATGATTCCTATTTAAAGCTAAATACTTACCTGTAAAATAAATCCTAATATAGCTACAATATAAATTATAATTATATTATAGCTATTTTAGGATTAATATTTATTTTACAGGCAACTTTGTAATTATTTTAACCAGGTACAATAGCTATTAAATAGTTAAGAACTATTTAATAGTTACCTAGTTAAAATAATTACAAATTTACCTGTAAAATAAATCCTAACCTAAGATATAATTAAACCTAACACTACCCTATCAATAAATTAATTAAATAAACTACCTACAATTACCTACAATTAACCTAACACTACACTATCAATAAATTAATTAAACACAATTGCTACAAATAAATACAATTAAATAAACTAGCTAAAGTACAAAAAATAAAAAAGAACTAAGTTACAGAAAATAAAAAAATATTTACAAACATAAGAAAAATATTACAACAATTTTAAACTAATTACACCTACTCTAAGCCCCCTAATAAAATAACAAAGACCCCCAAAATAAAAAATTCCCTACCCTATTCTAAAATACAAAAATTACAAGCTCTTTTACCTTACCAGCCCTGAACAGGGCCCTTTGCGGGGCATGCCCCAAGAATTGCAGCTCTTTTGCCTGTAAAAAAAAACATACAATACCCCCCCCCCCAACATTACAACCCACCACCCACATACCCCTAATCTAACCCAAACCCCCTTAAATAAACCTAACACTAATCCCCTGAAGATCTTCCTACCTTGTCTTCACCATCCAGGTATCACCGATCCGTCCTGGCTCCAAGATCTTCATCCAACCCAAGCGGGGGTTGGCGATCCATAATCCGGTGCTCCAAAGTCTTCCTCCTATCCGGCAAGAAGAGGACATCCGGACCGGCAAACATCTTCTCCAAGCGGCATCTTCTATGTTCTTCCATCCGATGACGACCGGCTCCATCATGAAGACCTCCAGCGCGGATCCATCCTCTTCTTCCGACGACTAGACGACGAATGACGGTTCCTTTAAGGGACGTCATCCAAGATGGCGTCCCTCGAATTCCGATTGGCTGATAGGATTCTATCAGCCAATCGGAATTAAGGTAGGAATTTTCTGATTGGCTGATGGAATCAGCCAATCAGAATCAAGTTCAATCCGATTGGCTGATCCAATCAGCCAATCAGATTGAGCTCGCATTCTATTGGCTGTTCCGATCAGCCAATAGAATGCGAGCTCAATCTGATTGGCTGATTGGATCAGCCAATCGGATTGAACTTGATTCTGATTGGCTGATTCCATCAGCCAATCAGAATATTCCTACCTTAATTCCGATTGGCTGATAGAATCCTATCAGCCAATCGGAATTCGAGGGACGCCATCTTGGATGACGTCCCTTAAAGGAACCGTCATTCGTCGTCTAGTCGTCGGAAGAAGAGGATGGATCCGCGCTGGAGGTCTTCAAGATGGAGCCGGTCGTCATCGGATGGAAGAACATAGAAGATGCCGCTTGGAGAAGATGTTTGCCGGTCCGGATGTCCTCTTCTTGCCGGATAGGAGGAAGACTTTGGAGCACCGGATTATGGATCGCCAACCCCCGCTTGGGTTGGATGAAGATCTTGGAGCCAGGACGGATCGGTGATACCTGGATGGTGAAGACAAGGTAGGAAGATCTTCAGGGGATTAGTGTTAGGTTTATTTAAGGGGGTTTGGGTTAGATTAGGGGTATGTGGGTGGTGGGTTGTAATGTTGGGGGGGGGGTATTGTATGTTTTTTTTTACAGGCAAAAGAGCTGCAATTCTTGGAGCATGCCACGCAAAGGGCCCTGTTCAGGGCTGGTAAGGTAAAAGAGCTTGTAATTTTTGTATTTTAGAATAGGGTAGGGAATTTTTTATTTTGGGGGTCTTTGTTATTTTATTAGGGGGCTTAGAGTAGGTGTAATTAGTTTAAAATTGTTGTAATATTTTTCTTATGTTTGTAAATATTTTTTTATTTTCTGTAACTTAGTTCTTTTTTATTTTTTGTACTTTAGCTAGTTTATTTAATTGTATTTATTTGTAGCAATTGTGTTTAATTAATTTATTGATAGTGTAGTGTTAGGTTAATTGTAGGTAATTGTAGGTAGTTTATTTAATTATTTTATTGATAGGGTAGTGTTAGGTTTAATTATATCTTAGGTTAGGATTTATTTTACAGGTAAATTTGTAATTATTTTAACTAGGTAACTATTAAATAGTTCTTAACTATTTAATAGCTATTGTACCTGGTTAAAATAATTACAAAGTTGCCTGTAAAATAAATATTAATCCTAAAATAGCTATAATATAAATGTAATTTATATTGTAGCTATATTAGGATTTATTTTACAGGTAAGTATTTAGCTTTAAATAGGAATCATTTATTTAATAAGAGTTAATTTATTTCGTTAGATAAAAATTATATTTAACTTAGGGGGGTGTTAGTGTTAGGGTTAGACTTAGCTTTAGGGGTTAATACATTTATTAGAATAGCGGTGAGCTCCGGTCGGCAGATTAGGGGTTAATAATTGAAGGTAGGTGTCGGCGATGTTAGGGAGGGCAGATTAGGGGTTAATACTATTTATGATAGGGTTAGTGAGGCGGATTAGGGGTTAATACATTTATTATAGTAGCGCTCAGGTCCGCTCGGCAGATTAGGGGTTAATAAGTGTAGGTAGGTGTCGGCGACGTTGTGGGGGGCAGATTAGGGGTTAATAAATATAACATAGGGGTCGGCGATGTTAGGGCAGCAGATTAGGGGTACATAGGGATAACGTAGGTGGCGGCGGTTTACGGAGCGGCAGATTAGGGGTTAAAAGTTTAATGCAGGGGTCAGCGATAGCGGGGGCGGCAGATTAGGGGTTAATAAGTGTAAGGTTAGGGGTGTTTAGACTCGGGGTACATGTTAGAGTGTTAGGTGCAGACGTAGGAAGTGTTTCCCCATAGGAAACAATGGGGCTGCGTTAGGAGCTGAACGCTGCTTTTTTGCAGGTGTTAGGTTTTTTTTCAGCTCAAACAGCCCCATTGTTTCCTATGGGAGAATCGTGCACGAGCACGTTTTTGAGGCCGGCCGCGTCCGTAAGCAACTCTGGTATCGAGAGTTGCATTTGCGGTAAATATGCTCTACGCTCCTTTTTTGGAGCCTAACGCAGCATTTGTTTGAACTCTCGATACCAGAGTTAAATTTATGGTGCGGCCAGAAAAAAACCCGCGGAGCGTTAACAGCCCTTTTACCGCCAAACTCCAAATCTAGCCGTTAGTGACTCCAAATGAGTATGTGGTAAGGACGGTGGATATAGGATTTGATTTCAGCTTTTCCATATTCATATAAGTTTATCTTTTTTTTACATTTCCAGTATGATGATCTATGTATGATAATAGCAGTTATCACTTCCTGTTATCCTCATATTTGATATAAGCCATATATATGTATTTACTATTAGGATGTACACACCTTATAAATATTATTTTAGCAATCCCCAAATCAATGTATTGAATGAGGTTGTAGGTGCTAAGAAATGAATGGGTCATTGACTGCTTTGATGCTGTGTTTAAACAGAGCTGACTGTGTGGGTCTATCTGTGTGTGTGACTGTGGGGGTCTGTGAGGCTCAGTGTGTGTGTGGGTCTGTTTGTGTGTGTGGGTCTGTTTGTGTGTGTGGGTCTGTCTGTGTGTGGCTCTGTCTGTGTGTGTGGGTCTGTGAGGCTCAGTGTGTGTGTGGGTCTGTCTGTGTGTGTTTGTGTAGGTCAGTCTGTCTGTGTGGGTGAGTCTGTCTGTGTGGGTGGGTCTGTCTGTGAGGGTGGGTATGTCTGTTTGTGTGTGTGTGTCTGCCTGTAGTCTCTGTCCAGTACTTGTGTTATGTGCTAGAAGTTGAAATAACTAACTCTTTTCAGGTGCTAAATACTTGTTGGTGCCAGTAATTTAGTGATATGTATGTATGTATGTATATATATATATATATATATATATATATATATCTAGATATAAGTAGAATGTTACCACTCAGTATCAGTGAGTAGAAACAAGCGTTACTCTAATAAGATGCGCTAGTCAGAGGTCTGAAAATCTCATAGAGCAGCTATTTGAGTACAAATATTGTGTAGTAGACAAAGTCTATACAATATAGGAGGATATATATCAAAGGATAAACAGCGCTTATAGATTTTCTTAAAAACTGTATATATTATAGAGTCTCGACAGTATTGGTTGGTAAAAGTAGATAAGAGGAAAAAATATATATGGTCATATGCTTGTATAATAAAGTCTTAGATGAGATATGGAGATCCAGGTGTAGTGTAGGAGTATTAGATACCCTTACCAAAAGTTACCTCAATCCTATGAGGTAAGTTTGCCGCATTGGAGGATGTATCTGATGATTGGATGAGTCCTAGGTATTCTGATCTGTATAGTTTCGCTACCTCTTGGAGTAGAATGGGATGTGGGTCCCCTTTGTGCTGGTTTTTTTAGAAAACTTCCTGGGCTTGTTGCCTCTTGGAGCTTGGTTCTCTTGTCTTGGTATGAACTTTCTTGTCCAGGTATATACCCAAAAAGACAGAAAACAGCAAAAATAGTGTAATACCGTTTTATTCAATAATAGTATAAAAAAGTAACATATATCACACTCACATTTTATGTCCTCACTGATATGAGGTATTGTTACAGCACATAGAATTAGAGGTGGATTCACAGATGGTTATGTCCCAGGCCAGTCAGAAAATAAAGTCTGTATTCCTTAGATGTCACAAGCAGTGATTACAGCCGAGTAAGGATGTAGCCAGGAATTTATCCGGTTAATATCGCTAATTAGGTCAGTGACTGTACAGGGCTGGTCTGTTTATATATTCAGGTATGTCCAGTGTCTTTATACATGTCACACCATTAGTAGATGGCCAGATAAACGATATTAATACAGTTATTATCAATACTGCATGTGCAGATGGATTAGTATAGTACCAGTCTGGCAGGTCAGGCAGTATACGTTGTTAATAGCAGTTAATAGCAGTTAGTAACAGATCATAAGCTCAGTTCATACATAAAATGCTAGCTTAAAAAACCAAACAGTTTAAAAAGCAGTTTAAAAGATAATAAAACAGGTAAGTAGTGTTACCCTAAATGCAATACCCTAACGCGTTTCAAAGGTTTATGTCTCCTTCTTCCTCAGAGGGGTTTGTTGTAACTGAGGTGTGTGTATAGCTCTATTCATACCCACGGGGCGGCGGCACGCCCAGATGTAGGTAGAATCCTATTGGTTCATGTGACCTAGTGTTATGTGATTGTACTGGTGGTGTGCGAAGTGTGGCCGTATATATAATAAACATTAAAAACATTAAAAATGTAGAGCAGGAAGAAACCTACAATCAAAAAAGAATAAGATCGACAAAATTATAGATACACTACCGAATGACACTATTTCTGAAGTGAAAATATTCAATCTTTCTACTAAAATAAACTTGACATCAGCAGAATCTAATATCCTGAAAAAAGGATTGGCATTTGCACCAACTAAAGGTCCAAATCCATTTAATCTATTTATTGATTTGCACAAATACATCAGGAAATTAACATTAAACAGACACTTTCAAAAGGTACAAAAAGAAAGAATAACAAACTTAGATTCACTTAATACAGATTACATGGACGACAAAGACTTAGAAACTCTGATCAACTTAGAATCATTGTTATCAGACAATAACATACTAAGCCAAAATGAGAGCACGTCTATAACTACTTCACCGACAGTAAAATATCCCCCTAATTCTAACTTTAAACCAGTATCCACTTTTTTCCCGACACAATCGAAGGGGAAGGGGAATTATATACCAGTATTCGAAAAGCTAGTACAAGAGGATCTCCAAAAAATGTGTGAAACATATAAAATTAATAATGATAATCTGACAAAGAAAGAGAAAGATACTTTAAAACAGATTAAAGACAACAACGATATTGTCATCAGGGAGGCGGATAAGGGAGGAGGCATTATCATCCAAGATAAAACGGATTACATAAAGGAAGCTAAGAGACTATTAGGAGACTCCAAAACTTATTCATTATTAGAACAAGATCCAACAGACCGTTTTCTTAGAGAATACATGGATCTACTGGATAATGCAAAACATAATAACATCATTAACATCAATGAATTTAACTTCCTATCTGTAAGCGTACCAAAAACAGCTACCTTTTATCATATGCCCAAGATCCATAAATCCATAACTGAACCCCCCGGAAGACCAATTATTTCGGGTATCGGATCACTAACCACTAAATTATCAGAATACATCGATTATTATCTTCAACCGCTAGTACCCACATTGAAATCACACATTAGGGATACCCCAGACACAATAAGCAAACTTACAGATATAGAATGGAAAGAGAACTACTGCTGGCTAACTCTAGATGTCAGCTCCCTCTATACCAACATCCCACATACTAAGGGAATTCAGGCTCTAGACTACTGGCTCACCAAACTCACCAATCTAGACATAAATAAAATTACCTTTATTAAAAATTCAGCGATATTCACATTGGAAAAAAATTATTTCAAATTTTTGGAGGACTTTTACTTACAAATAGGAGGCACAGCTATGGGGACGAAATTCGCCCCCAGCTATGCCAACCTCTATATGGGCATGTGGGAGGACCTCTATATATGGAATAACAATCCCTATATGAAAAACATCAAGATCTTCCTTAGATTTATAGACGACATCATAATAATATGGGAAAAAGATAACACTCACCCCATAGAGGACTTCGTCAAATACATGAACACCAACACATTTAATTTATTATTTACAGATAAAACCAATGATATAGAGATTGAGTTTCTAGATCTCATGTTATACATAGAAAACAATAGTATTCAGACTAAATTATACAGTAAAGCAACGGACAGTAACAGCTATCTCAATGCACATAGTAGCCACCACCCAGCATGGATACAAAGTATCCCCTATGGACAATTCCAACGTATAAAAAGGAATTGCTCAAGGGAGGCAGACTTCGTTAAGGAAGCTAAATCCTTAGAATATAAGCTACTTAGCAAGGGTTATAATAGAGATAATGTAAAAAAAGCCTACAATAAAGTAAAAAAAATGGATAGAGATAACATGCTCAAGAACACTACTAAGAAAAATAGGAAACAAAACAATGTCCCATTGATGATAACAACATACAATGAGGGAGCTAATACAATAAAAAATATCTTTAATAAACACTGGCACATACTTAAGAAGGATACCCTCTTAAACGAAATTAGTATTTAGAAAAGGCACAAATCTAAGGGCAATCATTGCTCCAAGCAAACTTAAGGGAAATAAAGCAATAAGAAATACTACCAATTGGTTACACAATAAAACAAAAGGATTTTTTAAATGCAATCGTCTAAATTGTGAATCATGCAAACACCATTATAATAAAACCAAACCGACGAAACAAATCACATCATCTGTTGACAACAAAACCTGGGATTTAGAAACACTAACAAATTGCAGAACTGATCATGTAGTATACCTACTAGAATGTGACTGCAAGCTACAATACATAGGACGTACCATAAGACCTTATAAGGTGAGACTACTGGAACATATTAGAAACATCGAAAATGGTCTAAAGAAACATAGCGTATCAAATCATTTCAGATTAAAACATAATCTTGATCCTACATGCCTCAGAGGCACCATACTCGAACATGTTAGAGAAGCCCCAGAAGGAATTAGTAGAGAGTTATATCTGAGACGAAGGGAAACCCTCTGGATTCACAAATTAGGAACCATGACTCCTAAGGGTCTGAACAGAGATATAGATATAGCTGCATATCTCGAATAATAATAGCTATATCCCCTCAGTCTATTTAGCTATAACATTACAAATATCACATTAAATTAAATAAATAAATTATCTTTCACTATACCAATACATAATTCCTATTTAACAATATAAATACTTGCTCTCACAATTTACCACTATACTAGTATTTATAATATTTACAATATTCAGTCTACCATTCTATACAAAAGGGAATAATTGTTACAACCAAATGAGTCCATATATTATCCCCAGTTTAATTTATTTTGTAACACTAGATACATAAGTGGAAACTGGAAAACTAGTAATATTAACTCCTGAGTATATGAATATATATTTAAAATCACAGTGTTAATTCTGTGACATATTCAGTAGCTAATCTCGATAATGAGCCATGAAAAATAACATATACTTCCTATAACAAAGATACCCTTATGTGAAAAGATGTAGATATCTCTAGGAACCTGTTAGGCACTGATGTTTATATTATGACATTATTTTATTATTGTATTATGTATATCTTCGGGACTTGTATTTGACTACAAGTCCCAGCGGGCTTAGGGAAGTGCATAGCAGCCGAGACATCAGGGCTCTAAGTATCCCATTACGCCATTCTGGGGGACATGAAATCAACTACATTTCCCAGAAGGCAGAGAGACACGTTTAGAAGCTAAGACGTTCACGTATGACGTCATCCGTTAGGAAAATAGAACCGCTAAACTTAAATAGCGGCGAATCCGGGAAAATAAGGCAACTGATATCACATATATGCATAAGTCTAAGCCTTAGGTACCTTTTTAATGTTTTTAATGTTTATTATATATACGGCCACACTTCGCACACCACCAGTACAATCACATAACACTAGGTCACATGAACCAATAGGATTCTACCTACATCTGGGCGTGCCGCCGCCCCGTGGGTATGAATAGAGCTATACACACACCTCAGTTACAACAAACCCCTCTGAGGAAGAAGGAGACATAAACCTTTGAAACGCGTTAGGGTATTGCATTTAGGGTAACACTACTTACCTGTTTTATTATCTTTTAAACTGCTTTTTAAACTGTTTGGTTTTTTAAGCTAGCATTTTATGTATGAACTGAGCTTATGATCTGTTACTAACTGCTATTAACTGCTATTAACAACGTATACTGCCTGACCTGCCAGACTGGTACTATACTAATCCATCTGCACATGCAGTATTGATAATAACTGTATTAATATCGTTTATCTGGCCATCTACTAATGGTGTGACATGTATAAAGACACTGGACATACCTGAATATATAAACAGACCAGCCCTGTACAGTCACTGACCTAATTAGCGATATTAACCGGATAAATTCCTGGCTACATCCTTACTCGGCTGTAATCACTGCTTGTGACATCTAAGGAATACAGACTTTATTTTCTGACTGGCCTGGGACATAACCATCTGTGAATCCACCTCTAATTCTATGTGCTGTAACAATACCTCATATCAGTGAGGACATAAAATGTGAGTGTGATATATGTTACTTTTTTATACTATTATTGAATAAAACGGTATTACACTATTTTTGCTGTTTTCTGTCTTTTTGGGTATATACCTGGACAAGAAAGTTCATACCAAGACAAGAGAACCAAGCTCCAAGAGGCAACAAGCCCAGGAAGTTTTCTAAAAAAACCAGCACAAAGGGGACCCACATCCCATTCTACTCCAAGAGGTAGCGAAACTATACAGATCAGAATACCTAGGACTCATCCAATCATCAGATACATCCTCCAATGCGGCAAACTTACCTCATAGGATTGAGGTAACTTTTGGTAAGGGTATCTAATACTCCTACACTACACCTGGATCTCCATATCTCATCTAAGACTTTATTATACAAGCATATGACCATATATATTTTTTCCTCTTATCTACTTTTACCAACCAATACTGTCGAGACTCTATAATATATACAGTTTTTAAGAAAATCTATAAGCGCTGTTTATCCTTTGATATATATATATATATATATATATATATATATATATGCGTGTGTTTCTTGGGCGTATCATGCCAGTGCCTCACCTGCCTCTGACCTCACCGCACGTCACTGCTACAGTGCAATCAGTGCGTAAAGAGCAAGGCTGAAAACCACTTCTGAATGCACAAGATCTCCAATTCCTTAGACGTCACTGTCTCAAAAACTGTCATAAGTCTGTAATGCATATCCTGACATGGACTCGGGAATACTTTGGTAAACCTTTGTCAGTCAACACCATTCCCTGCTGCATACACAGATGCAAGTTAAGGCTTTACTATGCAAAGCAAAAGTCATACATCAACACTGATTAGAAGTGCCGCCGATTTCTCTGGGCTCGGTCTCATCTGAAATGGACAGTAGCTCAGTGGAATCATGTTTTGTGGTCCAACAAGTCAAAATTTCAAATAATTTTTTAGAAAAAACTAAATTTGTGTTCTCCAGGCCAAATAGTAAAAGGACCATACAAACTGTTATTAGCGTCAGGTCCAAGCCAGCGTCTGTCATAGTATGGGGGTGGGTCTGTGCCCATGGCATGGGTATCTTGCACATCTGTGAGGGTACCATTAATGCAGAAAGATATGTATACATTTTGGAGCAACATCTGTTGCCATCCAGATAACATTTTAGATATAAAACTGTTTTTGACCAAGCTTAAATACTTTGACATGTTGTATATATTTAATTACTGAGATTTATTATATAGTCTATACATGGGTTAATGTATGGAATACAAGAGAAGGATTTAGAGTCTATAATTAAGAGTGTTGTTATAGAGACACTAAACCCACATTGTTTTCTTTCATGATACAGATAGAGCATGTAATTTTAAGCAACTTTCTAATTTACTCCTATTATCAATTTATCTTCGTTCTCTTGCTATATTTATTTAAAAAACAGAATGTGATGCATAGGAGCCGGCCCATTTTTGGTTGAGAACCTGGTTTATGCTTGCTTATTGGTGGGTAAATGTAAGAATCCAATAAGCAAGCGCTATCCATGGTGCTGAACCTAAAATGGTCTGGCTGCTTAGATTTACATTCCTGCTTTTAAAAAAAGATAGCAAGAGAACAAAGAAAATGTTATAATAGGAGTAAATTAGAAAGTTGCTTAAAATGTTATGCTCTATCTGAATCATGAAAGAAAACAAATGGATTCATTGTCCCTGCTGTAGACAGAGGGTTATTTTTTTAAGGATGTTAAAATGATTTGTAGTCAAAACAGTTATACAGTCACATTATTTATATTACAATGTTCATCTATTATGTTTGACATTTATTTTTGATTAGTGAAAAGAAGAAGGCTATAGATTATAGGATTGATATTGTATAGTTTATTTTTCAATTATATGTGTAGTAGTGAAAGAAAGAAAATAAGTGACCTATATTACTAGAATGTTAGAGTTTCCTTATTTTATAATAATGCCTTAGTTGTGAGGCCTAATAGTGGCCTTAAAGGGACACTGAACCCAAATGTTTTCTTTTGTGATTCAGATAGAGCATGCAATTTTAAGCAACTTTCTAATTTACTCCTAGTAGCAAATGTTCTTCATTCTCTTGGTATCTTTATTTGAAAAGCAAGAATGTAAGTTTAGATGCCGGCCCATTTTTGGTAACCAACCTGGTTTGTTCTTGCTGATTGGTGGATACATTCATCCACCAATAAACAAGTGCTGTAAAGATAGCAAGAGAACGAAGAAATATTGATAATAGGAGTAAATTAGAAAGTTGCTTAAAATTGCTGCTCTATCTGAATCACGGAATAAAACATTTGGGTTCAGTATCCCTTTAAGATGCTTGAAGGAAACTTTATACTCAAATCTAATTCAAACTATATACACCTTGACTAGTTTGTGTGTATATTGTTATCCTACAAGGCAGTTCTAGCTAAATGTAACTATAAAATACAGTTTATATTAATGCTTACACCAATTTATAGTGTATTTTATTTACTAAAATTAGAGGTTTAATCAGTTATGTACATATGAAGAATGAAGTTCTTTCTTTCATAAAGAGTTTTCCTTTGTCTGTTTACAGAGAGACAATTTTGTTCTCATTATGTTGTCTGGAACTTGACACGTACAATGTACTACTTATAACAGATTTAATTTGCTTTTGTTTGTTCTGTGTGAACTTTCAAACTGTACATAAAAAATTATTTAAAAAAAAGATGAATGAGAAAGAAAGAGAGAAGAGAGTTGTAGAGTGTGAGCAAGGGGGTTAGAAAGAGGGAGGGAAGAGAGAAAGCAAGAGGAGAGACAGTAACAGAGAGAGAGAGAAAGAGAGAGAGAGCAAGAGAAGAGACAGTAACAAAGAGAGAGAGAGAGAGAGAGAGAGAGAGAGAAAGAGAGAGAGAAAGCAAGAGGGGAGACAGTAACATAGAGAGAGAAAGAGAGAGAGAGAGCAAGAGGAGAGACAGTAACATAGAGAGAGAAAGAGAGAGAGAGCAAGAGGAGAGACAGTAACATAGAGAGAGAAAGAGAGAGAGAAAGCAAGAGGAGAGACAGTAACATAGAGAGAGAAAGAGAGAGAGAGCAAGAGGAGAGACAGTAACATAGAGAGAGAAAGAGAGAGAGAAAGCAAGAGGAGAGACAGTAACATAGAGAGAGAAAGAGAGAGAGAGAGCAAGAGGAGAGACAGTAACATAGAGAGAGAAAGAGAGAGAGAGAAAGCAAGAGGGGAGACAGTAACATAGAGAGAGAAAGAGAGAGAGAGAGCAAGAGGAGAGACAGTAACATAGAGAGAGAAAGAGAGAGAGAGAGAAAGAGAGAGAGAGAGCAAGAGGAGAGACAGTAACATAGAGAGAGAAAGAGAGAGAGAAAGCAAGAGGGGAGACAGTAACAGAGAGAGAGAGAGAGAGAGAGAGAAAGAGAGGAAGCAAGAGGAGAGACAGCAACAGAGAGAGAGAGTGAGTGAGAAAGCAAGAGGAGAGACAGTAACATAAAGAGAGAGAGAGAGAGAGAGAGAGAGAGAGAATGAGAGAGAGAGAGAAGGAGAGAGAGAGAGAGAGATGGAGAAAGCAAGAGGAGAGACGGTAACAGAGAGAGAAAAAAGAGTTTAAGGAGTGAGAGAGAATGCGAGAAAAATTCTAAGGGGAAGAGAGATCAACAAGAGAGGGGAGAGATGAAATGACAAAAAAAATTGGAGAGAAAAGGGAGAGATTGCAAAGAAGAGAAAGAAAAGAGAGCTGTGAGGAAAAGACAGAAGAAAAGAGAGAAGAACAAATCTGAGAATGGGAAACTGAGAGAATGAAGAAAGAAGAGGGATAGAGATAGGAAGGGAGAAAGAGCCAGAAAGAGGAGTGAGTGAGAGAGAGTGTGGAAGAGAAGACAGAGAGAGAGAGAGAGAGAGAGAGAGAGAGAGAAAAGCAAGGAGAGAAAGAGAGAAGAGAGAGAGAAGAGGGAGTGAAGAAGGAAGAAAGAGAGATGAGAGAAAGAGAGGAGATAGAGAGATAAACTTTACAACAAGAAGCTGATTTATTTAACTTTAATGCACAACCTCCCAGTGATATAATGACAGTTAAACATTATAGTTTGGGAAATTTTAAGCTGTGGTTCTTTGTTGTTCCAATGACACATAAAGGGAAGCCTGATACACAACAGGGGTAATGAAAACGGTGAGTTGGTAGGAGGAGTAGGTGCTATTACATTATTCACATTTCTAAAACATCCTTAGCCAAATCACTTATTTAAACAGGTACTCCTGTATTATATATACATTTAACTATCACTGAATAAAATCAGAGAACAGGTAAGTTTTATCCTGAATATTATTATAAACTGTTATACATTTTAGATTGAAAATATATTTAAGGGATTTTGTTAGTACATTTGATAAATGTTTTTCAAATACAGTGAATTTTTCATACGCAAATACATATTTAATTACCAATGTCTTAATACATTGTAGAGTTTTACATATTTCCAGGTGGCTTGTAACTGAATATACAGTTTAAAAGTATGTTTTAACTATCCTTGTATTTATTTTGCATGTCAGATAAATAAAGCTCTCTAGTTTTGTATCATTTAAGATGCAATATTAAAACATTTAAAAGAAACTTCAAACAATTCTATGTGTGCATCTATGTGTATGTGTGTATGTAGATTATATATACTTACATAAAACAATTATTATATTGATATTGTTTTCTATCCATTTGTAGATGTCAAAACTATCTGTTTTATAATATACTTACAATATTTATGAAGTCAAAACAATTGTAGACATTTTACATGTTTTAATTATAATTATCATTGGCATTATTATCATTAATAATAAAAATAATAATAACAATAGTAATAATATAATAATATAATTATAATAATTATAATAACAATAATAATAATAATAATAATAATATAATAATAACAATAATATAATAATAATAATAACAATAATAATAATAATATAATAATAATAATAATAATAACAACAATAATAATAATACTAATATTAATAATAATCATTGTTGTTATTATTAGTATAATGAACCAGAAGAAATGTTTTTGCAGATTATAATACTCATGATATTTTTTATGCCAAAACAATCATCATTTTTTTTTCTTTTTACAAATGTTTATTATTATTATTATTATTATTATTATTATTATTATTACATCAGTCATTATTATTATTATTATTATTATATCAGTCATTATCATTATTATTATTATTATTATGACAATTATTATTATTATCATTATGATTATTATAACAGTTATTATCATTATTATCATTATTATTATTGTTAATTATTATTATTATTATTATGACAATTATAATTATTATTATTATTAATAACAGGAAGACATTTTTATACAGAATACATTTTTCACTCTTTGGCAAAGAAACTTACTGATTAAATATTTATTTGCACTGATGGACTGGAAGGTGGACCAGAGATAATTTTTTAGACAGGACACATCAAGAGTGACACTAATTGAGAATAAAGAGATACCCTGCAAATATCACTAGAAATTCAGAATCTGAAGGTAATGCAGAAGCTTAGGACTGATGTGCGGGAATGGAAACAAGTATAGAAATAAAATGCATGTGCATTATTTAAAGGGACTGTCAAGACCAAAATAAACTTTCATGATACAAATAGAGCATGTAATTTTAAGCAACTTTCCAATTAACTTTTAGCAACAATTTAGCTTCGTTCTCTTGTTATTCTTAGTTGAAAGCTAAATCTAGGTAGGCTCATATGCTAATTTCTTAAACCTTGAAGGCCGCCTCTTATGTGAATGGATTTTAACAGTTTTTCACCACTGTTTCGTTCATGTGTGTCATATAGATAACATTGAGTTCACTGTCCCTTTAAGGGTTAACTCGGCTATGCTAGTGGCAGGATTGTATTACTCACATAATTGTACAGTCATATTGTATTTAATGGAGTGGATAATTGAGCATTGGTTCACCTGTATTTTTTGTGCATAGTTAGTGGGTGTTTCTCCCATTATAATCTTTAGTTGTCTAATACGTGAAAACTCATACAAGAACCTGTTGCTAAGTGGTTAGAGCAACTACAACTGTAAAAACTTTGGATACATATATATTTTCATTATTAATTTTGCCCCCTTCTTATGTAATTTAGCTCTGTAAATTGAGCCGTTTCTAATTCTCAGAAGATTTAATGCACTCGTTGACTTCTCAAGGCAAACTCTCTTTTATATCTGTCCCCAGACATCCCAACCTGAAAGAACTCATTTCAGGGAGGTGCCCCCCCTCCTCAACCGCACCCCCCCCCCCTCAACCGCCCCTCCAACCGTTCCCCCCTGTCCCAATTCAGAATTCTTCAGTGCTCTGATTATGAAATAGTTGAAAATGTTATCACAAAGAGTATGGGGGGGGAACACCCATCCCTTTAAGACTTGGCTGATATGTTACTGGCCCGTTAAGGCTTTGGAGATGTTTGTGCAATGCTAGTATACTTCACAGTGGAACTTATTCTATGCAGTGAGTAGGGGACGATCACACGGTAGTAATGTAGCTAATCTCTCAGCAGACAGCCTTTAACAAGTAACAAATCTTTTTGCATGCTTACATTTTCTAAATGTGACATTGCACAAGATATTAGTTTAATAAAGCATTTTAATTGAATCTTGGCAAATAAATCCTTTTCTATAGACTAAGACGCCCATTTATCAAGCTCCATATGGAGCTTGAGGGCCTGTGTTTCTGGCGGTGTAAAGACCGCTGTTCCATAACCCTGTGTGCCTGCTCTGAGCAGGCAGACAGGAATCGCCACAATTCAACCCTATCAAGTACGATCCGGTTGATTGACACCCCCCTGCTGGTGGCCCATTGGCCAGTGCAATGCTGAATACGGAGAGCGTATTGCTCTCCACATTCATCGAGGTCTTGCGGACCTGATCTGCAATGTCGGATCAGGTCCGCAAGACTTTGATAAATAGGCCTCCGGGAGCTTGCTTCCATTGAGCTGTTAAAAATGGAGCCGTAAGCTACCGAAGTGGCCAACAGCTAAAAGTAATTTACGGCTCCATTTTAGTACCAGGTTTCCATTCAAAAGAAAAGTGTGTTGAGCGCAGTCGCTCTTTTCGACATTACGTAAGTTTGCTCTGCCAACCGATGTCGGATTCGACAAAAAGCGCATCATAATGAGTGCATTGCCATACTCAGTGAGAAAAAGAATCCTCAGCACTCCAAAATTCTTTTCAGCAATTTATTAATGAAAACAGCGAAGTTTCGGGGTCACAGCCTCTTATAAGGGGCTGAGACCCCGAAACGATGCTGTTTTCATTAATAAATTGCTGAAAAGAATTTTGGAGTGCTGAGGATTCTTCTTCTCACTGAGTTTATTGTTTGGGGACTTTGCAGTGTCCTCTAATCCTGCGTGCACCCCTCCTTTGTTGTGCTGTTCCCTCACATACCTTTTTGAAGTAAATTGCCATGGTAACCTGACCTCTGTCTATAAGAATAACGGTTTGCATCTGCACTCTTTACCTGTGATCGCTTCTAGAGAGAAAGACATGTGAGCTAGTTGCGCTGGTAGGAGTTTGGTGGTTTTGAGAGTTATTTGAGAGTTAGTGGAGAGTTTGATTATTTTTTTTTCATATATTCTTATTGTAGGCCTCATAATATTAGGAACACACACACACACATCCATACATTAGTTAATTAACACACATTAGTTTATACACACAAACACACACTTTTATTTGATACAAACACATTCACATTTTTTTTTATTTCTTTAACCCCCCATATCCCTATCTTCCTTTATTACCCCTTTCATTAACGCCCTATCCCACTTCCTAACTCCCCTTTAACTATCCTTCTTTTAACCACTATATAACTTTGTTTTACTTTTATTAATTTATACATTTCGTCCATCCCTTTTTTTTTTTTTTTGTAAATAATTTTTATTGAGGTTTTTCGAATGGTACAACAAAAAGAGAGATATAAAGTTTGTCACAGATACAATAAATAAATATACATTAACTTTTCTGGCGGGTATATTAACGCTCACAGGTGGGTGCGTATTTTGTTCATGACAGTATAATGATCAAGAGAATAGATAACCGGAAAACCCGGGCTAAGTAATAATAGATAAATATCCAAATAGACATTATTTACAACTTTAGATGTCAGAAACATGTGAGATAAAATAAAGAAGAATAAAATCCAAACCCCTCAAAAAAACTGGACAAACATAGATGAAACCTCATTTTTCTTTTTAAACATGAATGTAAAGTAACTACTGCATTGGTCACTTTTGGGCCAATTTTATCAGGAATGTTATGTCAAATGTAGTTACTCAGGATCAATGTATAAACATATAATGTATGGTGAGCTGAAATATGATATAGAATATTAGGGAAGGGAATGTAGCGGGCAAGAGCCGCTCGTGTAATAGGGAAGGAGGGGTGGGGGAAGGGGGCGTGTCCTTCTAAATCCAAGTTAGATAACTTCCAAAAAGTAAGATGACCAGTGTTGGGTCAGAGTATATAGGCATCTTAGACTTAGGTAGTGTAGATAGGAAAGACAGTTCCTATATTAAATGTTATTATTCTATGAGTAAATTATAGCAATGAAGACGCCTAAGAGCCTATTTGAAATATATAATTAAATTCTCTATGAGCTTGTTTAGTATAGTCCATCAGTTTGCGTATTATATACAGCTAAACAAGATAACTAGGTCTCTCCGCAAGTTACACATAAGAAAATGTATTCAAAGAAGGTAAGTTGTGCTCCCTCTCGTCACCCTATTCAGGGCTAGGCTTTAAATTCGCGATTGGGGTCATATTATGAGCTTCCCTATCCTAAATATAATGGACATGGTTATATGTGATATGGAGGTGATACTGTAATTTTAATGGGTGAGTATTACAGTGCTGAATAGAATGTGAATACTCCTACCTAAAATTATATGTTAGGATGATATTTCCAACATTAAAGCTTGTCCTAATTAAACAATCTAAGTGATATATAAACAAATACAGGACAATGGTAGCTCTCAATCAGTGTCCTTGAGTCATTTCTTAAATTAAATACATTATATGAATGTAATTAGCTGGGATAGTATTAGTGAGGACATTGGAACCTCTGTATAGCAGGGTAGGGACAATGATTACCCATTCTGGGCACATACACAATCTCATAGAGCCTAGCAGAATAAAACAATAGACTTTGCATAAACAATAACTCGCTGGTTAGTAGGGGGTGTTTTGATGGGAAGTTCTAGAGGTTCTATATTATAGAAGCATCAATTGTTGACCCTTATACATCTAAAAAAAAAAAAAATATTCACAAATTTTCCCATGAATAAGTTCTCAAGTAATAAATAGAAAAAAGTAATAGGACAATTGACTCTACAGGACTTAATATGTGTGAACTATAAATTATCTAAGGAAGACCATCTCAGCCATTTAAACTTAAGTGCTGTGTAAGTATATGCAGGCAGTCAATGGAGATAAACACATAGCTATTGATAACTATTAAGGTGTTAAATATCACTGAGCCAGAATTTAATTTTCTCCCTAGAGTCAGGGGCAGAGTGGCATTGCTTAAAAAAATAAAAATAAAATAAAAATAAAATTAAGCAAGATGGAGGTCATGTGATATATACACTAAACTAGGGGTTATTCAAATCCAGAATCATAAGGCATAACATAATCTTATTAATACCCCGACACGCGTTATGAAACTAAATACACATGTATATATAAACTGGCAAAAACTTTCCCCCTCCTCCCAAAAGACACACTCAACACATGACTCAGAGAGAAAAAACAAAATGGAACAGGGACCGTGGTAACAGTAGAGTTAACACATTTTTAGCAGTTCTTATGACATGTCTATCTATGATGTTAAGAATGTTGCTTAAACAGTCAGGTTAGGTATCGATTTGACAGCATCTGAGGTTTATGTTTCCAGGGGTTCTGAATAGACCCAAAGATGAGCCCATCAGGGTACCACCTTTGTCCTGCACTTATCTGTTCTCAAGGCCAGCTCCATGTAGCCAGTGTCCAAAAATATAGAAGTAGTAAGCAAAGATCCCAACAGTGGGTCCATAGTGGGGAGTTCAGTAAGAGTGGCTAACCCGTATACTGTCTGACGCTTGTGGCTACAGCGCCTCTCCAGAAAGACCTAAGACTTCTAGCTGACTCCACTTCTGGAGCAGATGGGGGTCCGACGCCAATAATGATCGGGCCCTTGATGTGGGACATTAGGTGTGAGAAAATTGGATCTGAAATGGAGCATGGTGTATTGTAGCTTAAGGAGAGGGGAAGAGGACGTACCAAAAGTAAAGGGGTTTATATCTTGAGCTTAAATTTCCTGACCCTTTTTACAGTAGATGTTGTCTGAAACCCAATGCATAACTCTGTGTTGTGTGAGGCATGCTATTATTTTCAATTGAAAGAGTTATACTGTCCTGTGTAGCATATAGTTTAGCATTCTTGACTAAGCGCACTTAAAGCAGTACAGTGGTTGCAACATGAGATGTATTGGTGACAGAGTTCAATTAGAATACAAGCAAAGACCTCAGAAATCAGACACTCCAGTCTTCATTCTAGATCAAACTGTCCAGAACAATCTTGTATCATAAGAGATCATGGCACAAATTCACAACAATTAGTGAGTATTGCACCGATATACAGTGATCATTTTAGCCTATTCCCCTTTTACACTGAGAGGACTTCCAGACTTGCTCTATGTACCAGTTGGGACCAAAAGCTGTTATATGGCATGGATCAGCTTCCATTCCAAGTCTGCCAACCCGCACATGGACTGTACAAGATGTGGCAGTATATGGTGTCAAAGTATCTGGTAGCCGAGTAAGAATGTCCACTTCCTGCGGCTTCCCCCATGCCAAGCCTTTCCTGAGCCTAAGTTTTGTAAAAGTCTCATACTTATCCCCCTCAGATAAATTCACCGTTTGCTGATATGAATCGTCCGCACCAGGCTCTGAAGGATCGGCGCTCACTTTTTTAGCCAGACTCGGAAATACTGCAAATTCACTTGGGATTTGCATAGCGCCGGTATTACGAGTCTGACCAAAAGTGAGCGGTAGACCCTCTTCTGTCAAGACTGGTACCACATTTAAAAGTCAGTAGTTAAGAGTTTTACACTACAATGCCGTAGTATAAAACTCTTAACTAAAGTGCTAAAAAGTACACTAACACCCATAAACTACCTATTAACCCCTAAACTGAGGCCCTCCACATCACAAACACTAAAATAATTTTTTTTATTCCAAGTTGTTTTTTATTGGTATATTTCAAGAATACAAAATCCGTTCAGAGATACAGATCACAAATGACAATAACAAAATAAAACAGTCAAAATATCAGGTTAGAGTAACATTTTCTTAAAACATGTAAATTAGAAGTTAAGATAACCAAAGCATAGACAAGTAGAAAAACAACTGTCTACCATGCCATATCATAGTTTCAAACCAGTATTACACAACATGTCTGAAAAATGTACCGTCAATCAGTGAAAATTCTCTATCTGAGTGGGTAAGTATGGGAAGGTAAGTGGAAACTCCGTAGTGGGTGAGTGACTAAAGAGAGCTTTCTGAAGCTATATATTGTGTCCACATATTTTGTGCATTAATATAATGATCCCTAGTGTCCAATCTAAAAGCTTTATATTCCTCTAGTTCTATAAGATCGTTAACTTTGTTTCTCCACATTGTGATATTAGGGGGGGTTTGGGATTTCCAGTTCTTTGCAATAAGTGCTTTAGCACTATTTGTGAATATGCGAAGCAAAATGATATGGGACTTGGAGGGGAGTTTGATGTGTTTATTTAGAAGAAATATTAAGGGATCAAAGGGGAGTATGAATTGGAAAATTTTCTCAATTTCACCAAGAAGAGTTCTCCAGAACCAAGTGATGCTGTTGCACCACCACCACATGTGGCCCATTCCACTCCCCGAGTGCCCGCAGCGCCAGCATCTATTCCCGGTTGTAGGGTATAGTTTATATAGTCGTCTAGGTGTAAGATACCAGTTATGAAGGATTTTATAATTCATCTCTAGAAGGGCTGCCGATGAAGAGGATGACATAGTGTTTATAAATATAGATGATGCTACTTGGGGGAGAATTATAACTCCTAACTCCCTTTCCCATGATTCGATCGCACCAGGTAAGTACCCCGGGGGAGGTTGGGTTAAAATAGAATAAATTTTAGATAAGGTATGCCTTAGAGGGGTAGGTGATGTTATCAACGTCTCTAGTCTAGTCATAGGTCTGAGCATGTTATTACTGGATTTATGAGTTGTAATATAATTATGAAGTCTTCTATAGTTGAACCAGTTGTTGGCCCAAGTGAAGTTCCGCTCCTGAAGTGTGGTGTGTGGGAGTAAGTGTTCATTCTCTGAGAGGTGGTGTATCGCAATGTCGGAGTGTTGGTGTGGGTCGGAGGGGACAGTCCCCAAGTCAGCCAGAGAAAACTCAGTATTATGTGTCAGGGAAGTGAGTGGGGAGGGGTTGGATGAAAGGTAAGGGTTAATTTTATTCGTTTTCCCCCACTGTAATAAGGTCTCTTTAGTTATTGGATTGTCTATGTTGTGGATTATGTTTTCAAATCGGGGGGACCAGCATACAGAGCGGAGATTCAGGTCTTTATATGGATATTCTTCCAGGTGGACCCAACGTTTTTGAGATCCATGTATCCTCCAATCGAGGATCCTTTGGATATAGATGGCAGATCTGTATAATTCTAAATTGGGGACTCCTAGACCACCATGTAATCGGGGGGATATCATTATCTTATTATTAATTCTAGAGTGTCTGCCTCCCCAAATAAAGGAGTTGAACAGTCTTTGAATATTCGTGAGGTATCGTGGTGGGAGAGGGATCGGGAGAGCTTGCAGTACATAAAGGAGTCTGGGGAAAGCCGTCATTTTTATCGAGTTGATTCTACCCATCCATGACAGGTGTCTAGAGTGCCATGAGGAGAGTTCACGTTCTAAGGATGTCTTAAGGGGGATATAATTATAGCGAAATGTTGAATCTAAGTCTGCAGTGAGATTAATGCCTAAGTATCTCAATGATGTTTTGCACCGTCGGAAGGGACAGGTGAGTTCGATTTGTTGGGCAAGGGTGTCTGGTAGTGAAATCCCTATATACTCAGACTTAGACTGGTTAATGGTAAAGTTGGTTAGTTCATGAAAAAGTGACAATTCATCTAGGAGTATGGGTATTGACTTATCCGGAGATGTGAGGGAAAACAGCACGTCGTCTGCGAAGAGGGATAATTTATAAGTTTCTCCCCCAACTGATATACCCTTAATGTTTGGGTTTTGTCTGACTCTGGCAGCAAAAGTCTCCAAAAGACATATAAATAGTAAAGGGGACAAAGGGCACCCCTGCCTGGTGCCGTTAGTTATTGGGAAGGGGCGGGACATGATGCCATTCAGGGAGATTCGGGCACTGGGGTTGTTATATAAAGCAAAAATTCTATGGAGCATAAGTTCGCCGAGGCCCATGGATTTCAGTGTGGCCCTAAGGAAGGACCATCGAACTCGGTCAAAGGCCTTCTCCGCATCGGTTGACAACCAGACTGCGGGAAGGCCCTGTCTTTTGGAGTGGATAAGTAGGTGGAGATTTCGGACTGTGTTGTCCTTAGCCTCCCTGAGTGGGACGAAGCCAACTTGGTCTTGGTGGATGAGCTGGGGGAGGTATTGGTTTAGTCTAATAGCTAACATTTTAGCGAATATTTTTATATCTGCGTTTAGCAGAGAGATTGGCCTATAGTTAGGGATATGATCTAGGGGCTTGTTTGGTTTCGGTATTATTGAAATATGAGCTTGGAGGGATTGCGGGTGGAAGAAATTGTCATTATCAATGTCAGAGAAATGTGATAGGAGGTGGGGACCAAGGATGTCTATAAATTTAGAGTAATATGAGTGACCAAAGCCATCTGGGCCTGGAGCTTTGCCAGGCGGGAAGGAGAGGATAGCCTTTCGGAGTTCCTTTAAGGTGAAAGGGGACTCTAGGTTTAATTTTTGGTCTTCTGTCAGGGAGGGGAGATTAAGTGAGGTAAGGTAGTTGGTTATGTCTGAGGGTGAAGGTGGAGTGTTTTTCCTGTCTAAATTATAAAGGTCCTCGTAATAGGATTTGAAATTATCTGCTATGTCGGAAGAGGTGGACCAAGTTTTGCCTTTATTATCTTTTATAGTCATAATATATCCCTTAGAGGACTTATTTCGTAATAAACGTGCCAGAAGCTTGCCCTGTCTATTTCCCCCTTCGTAAAATCGTCTCCTAAGGAAGAGAGCTCTACGTTTGGCTTCTAAGCCTAAAAGGAGGGCCAACTGCCTCTGTTTATGAGTGATATGTTCGAGTAGCGAATGGGCCTTTGGGTGTCTCTTATGGGTGTCTTGGAGTTTGTCTAGTTCTTCTAATAAATTACTGAGTGCCAAGGAGTTTTGTTTGGTTATTCTCGCTTTGAGCGCGATTAATTCTCCCCTAATAACGCACTTATGTGCTTCCCAAATTTGGAGGGGGGTGACATCAGGTGTGACATTTAACTGAAAATAGGATTCAATTTTCTCTTGGATGTGAAGTTTGGAAATTGGGTCGGTCAGTAATGTTTCGTCAAGTCTCCAAGTGCGTTCTGGTCTCTGTGAAGTGGGCCAAATTAAAGAGCAACTAACCATTGCGTGATCTGACCAGGTTATGGGGAGGATATTAGAGGATTGGACTAAGGCTAAGCTAGTGACGTCAATCATGAAGTAATCGATGCGGGAATAAGTTTGATGGGGATGGGAGAAGAACGTATAGTCTTTAACGTTTGGGTGGTGAATTCGCCAGGCATCATGGACATTTAATTTTGAAATGTGGGATTTAATTAATTTTAACGTCTTTTGGGGTATGGATGACGTTCCAGAGGAGCAGTCTAAATCCGGGTTTAGAGCTAAATTAAAATCTCCTCCTACAATCAGACAACCCCTAGACATTTCAGAAATTATGTTAGTGGTTCTAAGGAAGAACGGGGCATCTCCAGAGTTAGGGGCGTATACGTTAGCAATGGTTATGACTTTATTGAATAGTCGGCCAGTAATCACTATTAGTCTTCCTTCTTTATCTCTAAAAATATTAGTGAGATGGAAGGGGATCTGTTTACGTATCAGAATTCCTACACCGTTGTGTTTTGTAGAATGTGATGAGAGAAAGACTTGGCCGAATTTCCTAAGGGACTGCATGGGTTCTCTGCCTTTCTTAAAATGGGTCTCTTGGAGGAGGATAATATCGCTTTTAAGTCTATGATAATCTCTCAAGGCTTGGGATCTCTTCTGGGGGATATTTAGCCCTTTAACATTATGGGACAGTAAATTGATAGTCCTAGGTTGTACAGTCATATCTTATATATTCAAGGGTGACTATAGTTAAATAGGATGCTGGGACACTCGGGGAGCAGCATAGGGTGATTATAGCTAAATGTTGTAGAGAGTAAATGTGTGTATTAGTGCGGGAGGTGAGTAGTACCCTGTGTATTATCTGTGAGAACAATTGCTGAATAGAAACAAAGAATTCTTGGAAATAAACATACTGATATATAAATGAACAGTACAAAAAAACACTTGTATGCAAAATTTGACTGGTATTAGGTGTATATAGACATTCAGAAACAGTTATGACATTTCTAGTAAAAAACGGATTGCTTAAATGTGAGCATATGAAAAAAACAAACATAAATAGAAACTTAAAATTTTATGGTAACAAATGGTGGTCGTGAAGTTCTGACATGACACCATTCAAGGGGGTGGAATGATGTCGGGGAACTTCTATGGCATTCGTATGGAATATGACCGGGAAATATCATTTATAATAAAAGTGTAGATGAACCCAACTGAACAGTTAAACACATTAAACTAGGGTGAAATAAAACAAGAGTTCGAAATGATCATACGATACCCTGGGAGCTTCAAGGCTGATGTCGGTTCACAGGAGCTTAAGATCAAAATAGCAACTGCGTTTATCACAGTAATAGTCTGTAAGCCTAATGTCCTATAAAGAAGGGAGGTGAGGTAGCGTTGCTAGAGGTGTCAGGTATCTTCGTCTGGTGTAGGGAGGCCGGTCTTGCGCCTCTTGGGGGCCACCCTAGACCAAGGAATTCTTTGCTCTCTTGAAGATCCTTCCTCCGGGTGATTCCTCAGGAGTGGAGGGTCTATGACTGTCTCTGGTGGCGGCTCAAATGAGAGGTTAAGTTTTTTTGATATGTGGTCTAGGTCCGGAAAACTTTTATATATCACTTGCCCTCCGTTGTGCGAGATTATAAGGCTAAATGGAAAGCCCCAGCGATATCGTATGTTGTTTTCTTGTAGAACCTTAGTTATAAAACGGACCTCTCTCCTACGCTGGATTGTTTGAGGGCAGAGATCTTGGAATATCTGCAAATTGTGGTTGTGAAATTGGATTACTCTTCTGGTCCTGGCCGATTGCCACATCTCTTCTTTTACAGTGTATTTCAGAAATTTGAGAACAACATCTCTTGGGGGAGCAGGAGGTCTGCTGGGAGGTCTAAGGGCCCTATGTATTCTTTCAATGTCTTCTGGCAGAAGATTGGGAGATTGAGGGAGAAGAAACTGAAAGAGTTCTGTGACATATGTTCTAAGTTGATCTTGTGAGACCTCCTCTGGGATCCCACGTATTCGCAGATTGTTCCTCCGGCCTCGATTTTCGAGGTCTTCTATTTTATCAGATAGGCTTTGAAGCATTGAGTCATGTATAGACAGTTGGTTAGAGTTTGTACTGACCATGTTGTTAAGGTGGTCCTGGCCGTCCTCCAAAAATTCCATTCTAGAGCCTAGTTCGTTAAGGTCTTTCTTTAAATCTTTAATCTCATCTTTGATGAACTTTTTTAGTGATTCAATGTCTGATTTAGATGGGAGGCCAGCGATCTGCGATTGTATAGACTGTAAAGGGTCCTGTGTGGAAGCAGGAGCCGGGATGGTGGATGCTGGTTCTTGAGAGAGCATAGTTTCTGGAACTGATGGTTCGTGTGGATGAAAAAATGAAGAAACTGATGGCCCCAACTGTTTGTTTTGCTTGTCTGACTTATTGCCTTTTCTGCTGGTCATGTTATGGTTGAGGGTGGCCGTATTGTTAGGCAATGCGGTGAGAGGGATCGTAACCAGAGGAGTGATCTAACTATGCGTACAATTGTGGTGGGAAGCAGTTGTTTGAGGCCTAAAAGCGGGTCCGTAGGCCCGAGTTCACCTAAACATACGTCACAGGTTAGTCTATTGTCAGATAAGGCCCCAGTGAGTGCTCCGGTAAGTGCTTTTGAATTCAGAGGTAGTATCTCCGTGTGCTGTATGTGAGAGCCTGGAAGCTAGGCGTTGTGTATGCCGGAATAATACCTGTCTTCTCACGTGTCGGCCCGGCTGGATCTGGTACCGCCGTGTAGCTCGTAACTCAACTCCCTTTACTGGTCACATGCGGGAGTAAAAGTGTAGTCGCCCACGATGAGGGATTAAGGGAGATGGTTATCTCTGTGTGGTGAGACGGCGGGTTCGTGTCCTGTTATTTTCAGTGCTTCTTATATTATATGCGGCAAGATGGCGGCCGCGACCTTTGCTCCGGCGATCTTCTGTGTTGAAATTAAGTCCATTATGCCCAGAATTGGTTACAGATCTCAGGCCAGCTATTTAGAGGGTCATAGTATAGACGGTCATAGCCATATTGGATTATAAAATGCCAGTTTGTATGCCATAAAAGGCCCGACAGCTCCGGAGCTTAGTTACACTGCTTCCATGCTCCAGCACGGCGCAGCTCCGCCCCCACAAACACTAAAATAAATTTTTTAACCCCTAATCTGCCAAACCGGACATCGACACCACTATAATAAATATATTAACCCCTAAACTGCCACACTACCGCATCGCAAACACTATTTAAATATTATTAACCTCTAATCTGCCAGCCCTAACATCAGCGCCACCTACCTACATTTATTAACCCCTAATCTGCCGCCCCCAATGTCGCTGCCACTATAATAAAATTATTAACCCCTAAACCTAAGTCTAACCCTAACACCCGCCTAACTTAAATATAATTTAAATAAATATAAATAAAATTACTACAATTAACTAAATTATTCCTATTTAAAACTAAATACTTACCTATAAAATAAACCCTAAGCTAGCTACAATATAACTAATAGTTACATTGTAGCTAGCTTAGGGTTTATTTTTATTTTACAGGCAACTTTATATTTATTTTAACTAGGTACAATAGTTATTAAATAGTTATTAACTATTTAATAACTACCTAGTTAAAATAAAGACAAATGTACCTGTAAAATAAAACCTAGCCTAAGTTACAATTACACCTAACACTACACTACAATTAAATTAATTACCTAAATTAATTAAAATTAAATAAAAGTATCTAAAGTACGGAAAAACCCCCCCACTAAATTACAGAAAATAATAAAATAATTACAAGATTTTTAAACTAATTACATCTAATCTAATCAACCAAATAAAATAAAAAAGCCCCCCAAAATAATAAAAAGCCCTACCCTATACTAAATTACAAATAAGCCTTAAAAGGGCCTTTTGCGGGGCATTGCCCCAAAGTAATCAGCTCTTTTACCTGTAAAAAAAAGTACAAATCCCCCCCAACATTAAAACCCACCATCCACACAACCAACCCTACTCTAAAACCCACCCAATCCCCCCTAACCTAACACTAACCCCTTGAAGATCACCTTACCGGGAGACGCCTTCACCCAACCGGGCCGAAGTCCTCAACGAAGCCGGGAGAAGTCTTCATCCAACCGGGCAGAAGTGGTTCTCCAGACGGGCAGAAGTCTTCATCCAGACGACATCTTCTATCTTCATCCATACGGTGCAGAGCGGGTCCATCTTCAAGACATCCAATGCGGAGCATCCTCTTCTTTCCACGGCTGACGACTGAATGAAGGTTCCTTTAAATTACGTCATCCAAGATGGCGTCCCTTCAATTCCGATTGGCTGATAGAATTCTATCAGCCAATCGGAATTAAGGTAGAAAAAATCCTATTGGCTGATGCAATCAGCCAATAGGATTGAACTTCAATCCTATTGGCTGATTGGAACAGCCAATAGGATTGAGCTCGCATTCTATTGGCTGTTCTAATCAGCAAATAGAATGCAAGCTCAATCCTATTGGCTGATTGCATCAGCCAATAGGATTTTTTCTACCTTAATTCCGATTGGCTGATAGAATTCTATCAGCCAATCGGAATTGAAGGGACGCCATCTTGGATGACGTCATTTAAAGGAACCTTCATTCAGTTGTCGGCCGTGGAAAGAGCAGGATGCTCCGCGTTGGATGTCTTGAAGATGGACCAGCTCCGTGCCGGATGGATGAAGATAGAAGATGCCATCTGGATGAAGACTTCTGCCCGTCTGGAGGACCACTTCTGCCCGGTTGGATGAAGACTTCTCCCGGCTTCGTTGAGGCTTCGGCCCAGTTGGGTGAAGACGTCTCCCGATAAGGTGATCTTCAAGGGGTTAGTGTTAGGTTTTGTAAGGGGGGATTGGGTGGGTTTTAGAGTAGGGTTGGTTGTGTGGGTGGTGGGTTTTAATGTTGGGGGGGAAATTAGTCCTTTTTTTTTACAGGTAAAAGAGCTGATTACTTTGGGGCAATGCCCCGCAAAAGGCCCTTTTAAGGGCTATTTGTAATTTAGTATAGGGTAGGGCTTTTTATTATTTTGGGGGGCTTTTTTATTTTATTAGGGGGATTAGATTAGGTGTAATTAGTTTAAAAATCTTGTAATTATTTCATTATTTTCTGTAATTTAATGTGGGAGGGGTTCGTACTTTAGATAATTTTATTTAATTGTAATTAATTGTATTTAATTTAGTGAAATAATTTAATTATAGTGTAGTGTTAGGTGTTAGTGTAACTTAGGTTAGGTTTTATTTTACAGGTAAATTTGTATTTAGATAGAGGAGAAAATCCTCAGAGGGTGCGCAGGTGATGACAAATGATGGAAGTATAGAAGATCAAAAGCGACGGCTGCACTCCCAATATTCGGTCCCGATGGAATCCGGAGCTGTGAGATAGGAAGAGAAGAGAGGCGCCCAAACCATAAAACAGTATCGTGATGTAATAAAATAAGAGCCCCTCGCTACCAGATGACCCCGCTGATCCAGATACTCACAAGAATGGCGGCTCGGATGACGTGCCTCAAAGCGCAGGTCGGGACTATTGAGAGTCGCCCGACTGACACACCTCCGTGGGCGTACGTCACTCCCTGTCCACCAATCGGTAAGCACCTCTGTTGGCCTCGTGTGTTTTCAAAACGGACCCGAACACAGTCACAGAGGATGTCAGGTATACCGCTTCGGGCACAGGCTGCAGGTCTTGGCTTACAAAGAGGGATAGTACGTGGTGGTAAAAACAACAGGATCCGACAGGTATATATAAAATCGTCTGTATTTATTTAAAAGAAAACAACAGCAACGCGTTTCCCGGCTAAAAATGCCGCTTCATCAGGCTGTGTTATAATGAGCCCTTGCTGACAATAAATACCTAACGAACACCTGTTAGGGGGCGTGCCCAACAAGTGATACCTGTCTTCCTGTTCTAAAATTGGCCAGTGGTACCTGTCTTCCTGTTCTCAAATTAACCAATTCATCACCAGCAAATAGCCAAGTTAAAAACATACTACAGTTAAAAATATTCATTAAAACAAAATACTACAGTTAATGCATTAAAACAATAATAAAATAGAATCTAACATCCAGTGGCTATTACATGACATATAAATATAGCATTTAACAATAAAAAATGAATATAATGAACTTTCCCTTTATGGGAGTATACCTCATTAATGATATGAACCTGCTGATATAACAGCATTAATTTTAACAGATACATACCAGTTACATGCGGGTAGATAATTTAGGGCCCCCATAATGTAAGTGGAGATAAATTGATGACCCTAGAGAATGACTGTTCTATTTATCCTTAAAATAATATATCGTTATCAACTCGTGGTGCAACACTACCACTTATAAAGAATTATTACAGATACCTTCCAAGATGAGCAGATCTCAATGTTGTTATATGGTGGATGACCCTAGGGAATGACTGTTCTATTTATCCTTAAAATAACACATCATTATCCACTAGTAGTACACCACTACCACTTAAAAGGAATTAATACAGATACCTTCCAAGGTGAACAGATCTCAATATTATTAATAAATGGTGGATGGTAACTGATTATAGTGTATTACTTAATAAAGCTATATAACGTTACCTGCTGGATCATTATAACTACAAAGGATTGGATTATTGTAATGGTGAAACCTGGGAGAAGAGACTCACTGGACCACACAAATTCTTTAAAATGCTGCCAAATCAATATTGAGATTAAGGCCATTTGGATGGAGACTCCCTAGTGTGTGGATCCAGTAAGTCTCCCTCTGTCTTAATCTAGACATCCTATTATATAGGTGTGATGTTGGAATAAATTCTATTGGGCAAAAACTGAAACATTCGACGTGGCCATTATGATGGTAATTACAGTGTCTGGGGACACTATGATTCTTTATATTCTTTTTCATATTTCTCAGGTGTTCAGACCATCTGATACTGAGTCTTCTAGAGATTTGTATTTATTTTAACTAGGTAGTTAGTAAATAGTTAATAACTATTTACTAACTACTCTACCTAGTTAAAATAAATACAAACTTGCCTGTAAAATAAAAATAAACCCTAAGCTAGATACAATGTAACTATTAGTTATATTGTAGCTAGCTTAGGGTTTATTTTAACTAGGTAAGTATTTACTTTTAAATAGGATTCATTTATTTAATTATGTAAAATTTATTTTGTTTAATTTAAATTATATTTAAGTTAGGGGGTGTTAGGGTTAGGGTTAGATTTAGGTTTAGGGGTTAAACAGATTAGGGGTTAATAAATGTTGGTAGGTTGCGGCGACATTGGGGCGGCAGAGTAGGGGTTAATAAATATAATGTAGGTGTCGGCGATGTTGGGGGCAGCAGATTAGGGGTTAATAACTATAATGTAGGTGGTGGCGGTGTCCGGAGCGGCAGATTAGGGGTTAATAATATAATGCAGGTGTCGGCAATGTCGGGGGCGGCAGATTAGGGGTTAATAAGTGTAAGATTAGGGGTGTTTAGACTCGGGGTTCATGTTAGGGTGTTAGGTGTAGACATAACTTTTATTTCCCCATAGGAATCAATGAAGCTGCATTATGAGCTTTACGCTGCTTTTTAGCAGGTGTTAGGTTTTTTTTCAGCCGGCTCTCCCCCATTGATTCCTATGGGGAAATCGTGCACAAGCACGTTTAGCCAGCTCACCGCTGACTTAAGCAGCGCTGGTATTGAGGTGAGATGTGGAGCAAAATGTTGTTCTCCACTCACTTTTTTGCGGCTAACGCCGAGTTTGTAAAAACCCGTAATACCAGCATTGTCTGTAGGTGAGCGGTGGGCATAAACTGCTCGTTAGCACCGCACAGCTTCTAACGCAAAACTCGTAATCTAGGCGTTAGGTTTTATTTCACAGGTAAGTATGTATTTAGTTTTAAATAAGAATTATTTAGTTAATAATTGTAACTTTAATTTAGCTCTATTTTAATTATGTTAAAGTTAGGGGGTGTTAGGGTTAGGCTTAGGGGTCAATAGTTTAATTTAGGTTGTTGCGATGTGGGGGGCTGGTGGTTTAGGGGTTAATGGGTTTATTTAGTGGTAGTGATGTGAGAGGCCAGAGGTTTAGGGGTTAATAGCTTTATTTAGTGGTGGCGATGTCGGGGAGTGACGGAATAGGCGTTAATATCTTTATTATAGTCTGGGCAATGTTGGGGTGCGGGGGAATAGGGGTTAATAACTTTATTATAGTGGCGGCGATATCGGGAGCAGCAGATTAGGGGTTAATATATTTATTAAGGTGGCGGCGATATCGGGAGCAGCAGATTAGGGGTTAATAACTTTATGTAGGTGCCGGCGATGTCGGGGGCAGCATATTAGGGGTGTTTAGACATGGGGTTTTATATTAGGGTGTTAGGTTTAAACTTAACTTTTTTCCCCATAGACATCAATGGGGCTGCATTACGGAGCTTTTCATTCCGCGATCACAGGTGTTAGTTTTTTTCCGGACACCTGCTCCCCATTAATTTCTATGGGGAAAGCGTGCACGAGCAGGTCAAAGCAGCGCTTGGATTTTGTGCGGTATGGAGATCATCACCACCATATTGCACGCACAAGCCGGCTTTTCAAAAACTTGTAATGGCAGCGCTATGGAGGGTGAAATAACACAACTTTTGTTGTGTTTGTTAACTACCCTCTATAGTGCAAAACTTGTAATCTAGGTGATAATGAGGCAAGCTTAATAAAAAACAGCAAGTATCACATAAAAATAAACAAATGGCATGAAAAAGCTCACATGTATAATAAAAACTCTGGACGTCCAGATAATAAAAGATATATAATCATAAAAGTGCTATATATAATGTGCACTATAACTATTTAAAGAACTAAACAAAGATAATGTGCATACTGGAGGGGAATGTAACCTCCAAATGAATTTTAGGATTAATCTTAGGATTCAAAGTGTACCTGGTTGCTACTCACTCTACGTCTAGAGTGGTGGCCTAATAGTGGTATGCTGATTGATTTTACTGAGAATGGATATGCTCTCAATAAAAGAATAACTAGATCTGCTGTGTCTTCGTCTGCTCCCGCTGCTCAAGTGTAGCTTCTCAGGCCGCTCTGGCGGCTGGTGTTGCAGACAAGGCGCCTTAATTCTGCCTTCTTGTCGGCGTCTGGTGGTCATGTGGGCTAAGTCGTCAGCTGATGGGCAGCTGAGTTGCGGCTTCATTTTTTTTCTCTGGCTGGTATTCGGCGCACAAAGTCAGCACTTTAAACTGCAGATAGGAATTATATCCCAAATGTTTGATAATTTCTCCTCAGTTAAGAATAAAAACATGTAAGAATTTACCTGATAAATTAATTTCTTTCATATTGGCAAGAGTCCATTAGCTAGTGACGTATGGGATATACATTCCTACCAGGAGGGGCAAAGTTTCCCAAACCTCAAAATGCCTATAAATACACCCCCCACCACGAATAGCTAAGAAGTGGGGTGATAAGAAAGGAGCGAAAGCATCAACAAGGAATTGGAATAATTGTGCTTAATACAAAAAAATCATAACCACCATAAAAAGGGTGGGACTCATGGACTCTTGCCAATATGAAAGAAATGAATTTATCAGGTAAATTCTTACATAAATTATGTTTTCTTTCATGTAATTGGCAAGAGTCCATGAGCTAGTGACATATGGGATAGCAAATACCCAAGATGTGGAACTCCAAGAGTCACTAGAGAGGGAGGGATAAAAATAAAGACAGCCAATTCCGCTGAAAAAAGAATCCACAACTAAAAACAAAAGTTTTAATCTTATAATGAAAAAAACTTAAATTATAAGCAGAAGAATCAAACTGAAACAGCTGCCTGAAGTACTTTTCTACCAAAAACTGCTTCTGAAGAAGAGAAAACATCAAAATGGTAGAATTTAGTAAAGGTATGCAAAGAAGACCAAGTTGCTGCTTTGCAAATCTGATCAACAGAAGTTTCATTCTTAAAAGCCCAGGAAGTAGAAACTGACCTAGTAGAATGAGCCGTAATTCTCTGAGGCGGGGATTTACCTGACTCCAAATAAGCATGATGAATCGAAAGCTTTAACCAAGATGCCAAAGAAATGGCAGAATCCTTCTGACCTTTCCTAAAACCAGAAAAGATAACAAATAGACTAGAAGTCTTTCTGAAATCTTTAGTAGCTTCAACATAATATTTCAAAGCTCTTACCACATCCAAAGAATGTAAATATCTCTCCAGAGAATTCTTAGGATTAGGACACAACGAAGGGACAACAATTTCTCTACTAATGTTGTTGGAATTCACAACTTTAGGTAAAAAATTTAAATGAAGTCCGCAAAACCGCCTTATCCTGATGAAAATCAGAAAAGGAGACTCACAAGAAAGAGCAGATAATTCAGAAACTCTTCTAGCAGAAAAGATGGCCAAAAGGAACAATACTTTCCAAGAAAGTAATTTAATGTCCAGAGAATGCATAGGCTCAAACGGAGGAGCCTGTAAAGCCCTCAAAACCAAATTAAGACTCCAAGGAGGAGAGATTGATTTAATGACAGGCTTGATATGAACCAAAGCCTGTACAAAACAATGAATATCAGAAAGATTAGCAATTTTTCAGAAAGAGCAGAGATTTGTCCTTTCAAGGAACTTGCAGACAAACCCTTATCCAAACCATCCTGAAGAAACTGAAAAATTCTAGGAATTCTAAAAGAATGCCAAGAGAATTTATGAGGAGAACACCATAAAATGTAAGTCTTCCAAACTCGGTAATAAATCTTTCTAGACACAGATTTGCGAGCCTGCAACATAGTATTGATCACTGAGTCAGAGAAACCTCTATGACTAAACGTTCAATCTCCATACCTTCAAATTTAATGATTTGAGATCCTGATGGAAAAATGGGCCTTAAGATAGAAGGTCTGGCCTTATCGGAAGTGGCCAAGGTTGGCAACTGGACATCCGAACAAGATCCGCATACCAAAACCTGTGTGGCCATGCTGGAGCCACCAGCAGTACAAATGAACACTCTATTATGATTTTGGAAATCACTCTTGGAAGAAGAACTAGAGGCGGAAAGATATAAGCAGGTTTATAACTCCAAGGAAGTGACAACGCATCCCCTGCTTCCGCCTGAGGATCCCTGGACCTGGACAGATACCTGGGAAGTTTCCTGTTTAGATGAGAAGCCATCAGATCTATTTCTGGAAGCCCCCACATCTGAACAATATGAATAAACACATCTGGGTGAAGAGACCACTCTCCCGGATGTAAAGTCTGGCGGCTGAGATAAACCACTTCCCAATTGTCTATACCTGGGATATGGACCGCAGAGATTAGACAGGAGCTGGATTCTGCCCATGCAAGTATCCGAGATATTTCTTTCATAGCTTGAGGACTGTGAGTCCCACCTTGATGATTGACATACGCCACAGTTGTGACATTGTCCGTCTGAAAATAAAATAAACGGTTCTCTCTTCAGAAGAGGCCAAAACTGAAGAGCTCTGAGAATCGCACAGAGTTCCAAAATATTGATTGGTAATCTCGCCTCTTGAGATTTCCAAACCCCCTGCACTGTCAGAGATCCCAAGACAGCTCCCCAACCTGAAAGACTCGCATCTGTTGTGATCACAGTCCAGGTTGGACGAACAAAAGAGGCCCCTTAAACTAAACGATGGTGATCTAACCACCAAGTCAGAGATAGTCGAATATTGGGATTTAAGGATATTAATTGTGATATCTTTGTATAATCCCTGCACCATTGGCTCAGCATACAAAGCTGAAGAGGTCTCATGTGAAAACGAGCAAAGGGGATTGCGTCCAATGCTGCAGTCATGAGACCTAAAACCTCCATGCACATAGCTACTGAAGAGAATGATTGAAACTGAAGGTTCCAACAAGCTGAAACCAATTCCAGTCATCTTTTGTCTGTTAGAGACAAAGTCATGGATACAGAATCTATTTGGAATCCTAAAAAGGTTACCCTTGTCTGAGGAATCAAGGAACTTTTTGGTAAATTGATCCTCCAACCATGTCTTTGAAGAAACAACACTAGTTGATTTGTGTGAGATTCTGCAGAATGTAAAGACTGAGCAAGTACCAAGATATTGTCCAAATAAGGAAACACCGCAATAACCCGCTCTCTGATTACAGAGAGTAGGGCACCTTGGAGCTGTTGCTAGGCCAAAAAGGAAGAGCAACAAATTAGTAATGTTTGTCTGGAAAAGAGAATCTCAGAAACTGACAGTGATCTGGATGAATCGGAATATGAAGATATGCATCCTGTAAGTCTATTGTGGACATATAATGCCTTTGCTGAACAAAAGGCAGAATATTCCTTATAATCACCATCTTGAATGTTGGTATTCTTACATAACGATTCAAAATTTTTAGATCCAGCACTGGTCTGAAAGAATTCTCCTTCTTTGGAACAATGAACAGATTTGAATAAAACCCCAGACCTCGTTCCTGAAAGGGAACTGGCACAATTACCCCAGATAACTCCAGGTTTTTTACTTTGAAACCTATTCTGTACCCTTGAGAAACAATGTTCTGAATCCAAAGATTTTGGATTGAATTGATCCAAACATACTTGTAAAATCTTAGTCTGCCCCCTACCAGCTGCGCTGGAATGAGGGCCGCACCTTCATGCGGACTTGGGGGCTGATTTTGATTTTTTAAATGGCTTGGATTTATTCCAGACTGCAGAAGGCTTCCAATTGGAAACCGTTCCTTTAAGGGAAGGGTCAGGTTTCTGTTCCTTATTCTGACGAAAGGAACAAAAACGGTTAGCAGCCCTAAATTTACCCTTAGATTTTTTATCCTGAGGCAAAAAAGCTCCTTTCCCCCCAGTGACAGTTGAAATAATAGAATACAACTGAGAACCAAATAATTTATTACCTTGGAAAGAAAGAGATAACAACGTTGATTTAGAAGTCCTATCAGCATTCCAAGATTTAAGCCATAAAGCTCATCTAGCTAAAATAGCTAAAGACATATATCTGACATCAATTCTAATGATATCAAAAATGGCATCACAAATTCTTGTGGGAAGACTCCCTACATAATACTACCGCAGACTACGATGGTTCACATGACAGGACTGAGACAGTTAACTTGGCAGCCGAGGAAATTCACGTATAACAATGATTTATCAATATGGGGTACATCTTGTCTTGTATAGTTTACGCACTTCTAACTGGTCATACATATAGAGAGGATCTCTCAGGACATAAGCTGAGAGTGAGCACAGAGCAATTGTTCTTAGCAGCCTTATTAAACTGTTAAAGAATTTGGCTAAGTTGCATAAATGTTAGCTTTTCAATTAATCTATCTGTTACAATTATCTTTGATTTAGTTTTAATGGTTCTACATTGATAGTCTAATGTGTTTATATCAGAGCTTAATTAGCAAACCAGTCTGAGGCAGAACGAAGATTCTGATGATGAAGAAAAACTTAGATGTCCTTTGTTATTATGTCCGCTTGAAATGTATATACTTCAATGACATGTATGAAAAGAAGGAACCTTAGGGCTCCAAATTTTCTCTTTTTGATGTTGCTTTTGTTTTTCTTAAAAGATGAAATAAAGCTTTGAAACTAAAAAAAAATAAAATAAAAGAAATGGCATCACAAATGAAATTATTAGCATGTTGAATTAGCTTAACAATGCTATAGACATTATGATCTGGTACTTATTGCGCTAACGTTTCCAACCAAAAAGTTGAAGCAGCAGCAACATCAGCCAAATAAATAGCAGGCCTAAGAAGATGACCTGAACTTAAATAAGCCTTCCTTAGATAAGATTCAAGCTTCCTATCTAAAGGATCTTTAAAATAAGTACTATCTGCCGTAGGAATAGTAGTACGTTTAGCAAGAGTAGAGATGGCCCCATGAACTTTGGGGATCTTTTCCCAAAACTCCAATCTATCAGTCGGCAAAGGATACAGTTTCTTAAACCTTGAAGAAGGAGTAAATGAAGTACCCAGTCTATTCCATTCCCTAGAAATTACATCTGAAATAGCATTAGGAACTGGAAAATCCTCTGGAATAACTACATGAGGTTTAAAAACCGAATTTAAACGTTTACTGGTTTTAATATCAAGAGGACTAGTCTCCTCCATATCTAATGCAATCAACACCTCCTTTAATAAGGAACAAATATACTCCATTTGAAATAAGTATGAAGATTTGTCAATGTCAATATCTGAGGCAGAATCTTCTGAACCAGATAGATCCTCATCAGAGATAGATAAATCAGAATGCTGTCAGTTATTTAAAAATTCATCGAATTTATGAAAAGTTTTAAAAGACCTTTTACGTTTATTAGAAGGTGGTATAACAGACAGAGCCTTCTGAATAGAATTAGAAACAAATTCTCTCACATTAACATGAATATCCTGAACATTAGATGTTGAAGGAACAACAACAGGTAATGGATTACTACTAATGGAAATATTGTCTGCATTTGAAAGTTTATCATGACAACTAACACAAACTACAGCCGGAGGAACAGTTACCACAAGTTTACAACAAATGCACTTAGCTTTGGTAGAACCGACATCAGGCAGCAGGATTCCCGTAGTAGATTCTGAGACAGGGTCAGATTGAGACATCTTGCAATATGTAATAGAAAAAAACAACATATAAAGCAAAATTATCAATTTCCTTATATGACAGTTTCAGGAATGGGAAAAAATGCAAACAAAATAAGCCTCTGGAAACCAGAAGCAAAATGAAATAAGGACTTAAATAATTTAAAAAATCATAGATGACGCAACTACGTGAAAGCTCTCAGCGCCAACTAAGACGCCGGAAATGACGAAATTACGTCAACAAATGTAATTCTCGCGCCAAAAAAGTCTCGCGCCAAAAATGATGCAATAAATTATAGCATTTTGCGCTCCCGCGAGCCTAACAGCCCGCAATTTAGAAAAAAAATTCAGGTAAGAAATTTTTTTTTTTTATATATTTCCCAAAATGAAACTGACAGTCTGTAAGAAGGAAATATACTGATTAACCTGAATCATGGCAAATATAAGTACCCAACCTTCCGCCTGTGATGTAATCGCTAAACCCCTAAAAATCACCATTTGGTTTAATGTCAATCTGGGCTTTTTGTTTTCTTTTTGTAATAAAAAAATCAGGAGATTAGCAATGCAGATAAGTTGTTTTTAGGAGGTAAAGATTTTGAAATTCTGGGCTATTAAACAGCAGAAGTGTTTTAAGATTGTGATCACTGAAAAGACCTACACACTGACAATACCGACTGAACTTCAGAAATTGTTACCTGCCGAACACAAGTGCAAGATTGTGATCATCCCTAAATAAACTACACCATAGAATATGTAACAGATTTCACATTTCTTTATTCATTTTAAATTAAGTAACTAAAATAGCAAAGTAAAGAAAATAATTATGCATTTATAATAAGAAAAAAATAATCATGGTAATAATCAGTTAAAGTGACATATTTCTATGTAACTGGCTACTTTTAGATGATACACTGCACAGTAATTAGTAGTCTGTCCTGTTGAAGTTCCTTTTTCTGAATTACATTAATTAATTACTGTAAGAATACAATTTATCTGTCCCCTTGTGTCATATGACAGCTGTCAGCCAATCACAGACTCATATAGGTAAACACTCAGTTGCTACCTCAGAAAATGTGCATATAAAACAATTTTATTTGTTTAATTTAAACTACTCGTTTTTTGTTTTTTTGTTTTGTATGAAAGGCACATTTTTGCTTTACACTGTATGGATGTGCTATCTAAATATTTTTCTCTTTTTCTCCTTTAGCTCTGAAATGAAGTGTATTCTACAGCCATCGTCATATCTTCGCTATGTCCTTATCTTCTTTGCCCAGTCTTTTTTGTCCTTCTTAATTTTTTCCTACAAAAATACATATATAAATTCAAGTAAAATGATGAAACCTAAGGAAATTCAGCTTTCTGCACCCGAGGAACCTAAGCTGATTATTTTGCTATGGACATGGCCATTTGGAATGCAGTTCCCATTGAATAAATGTCCAAATAATTTTGATGCCTCTGGCTGCTTCTACACAGATAACCGTAGTTTGTTTACTTCAGCCAATGTTGTCATAATCCATCACAGAGATGTATGTTCCTCCAGAAATCTTTTGCCTCCAATTTTAAGACCACCAGGACAGTACTGGGTATGGTTCAACATGGAATCACCAACCCACAGCCCGAACTTGGATTTCATGGATAATCTTATCAATCTTACCATGTCCTATCGTTCAGATTCAGATATTTTCAATCCTTATGGATATCTGGAAGAGAACAAATCCAACAATAATTTTACTATCCCAGAAAAGTCACAGCTTGTATGCTGGGCTATCAGTAATTGGAACCCAGACTCTAAAAGGGTTCAGTATTATGAAGAACTAAAAAAATACATACCAATCACTGTCTATGGACAGCAGCATATTCCCATAGATGGAGAAAGTCTGATTAAAACTATCTCTAAATATAAGTTCTACCTGACCTTTGAGAACTCATTGCACAAAGACTATATAACCGAGAAGTTGTGGCATAATGCCCTCACCTCTGGAACTGTACCCATTGTTCTTGGTCCACCACGAGAAAACTATGAGAGATTTCTTCCCCCAGAATCATTCATCCATGTAGAAGACTTTCCCAGTGCTATGGAACTAGCAACCTATCTGTTGGAACTAGATAAAGATAATCAAAGATACCAACAATACTTTAGATGGAGGTCAAAACTGCAGCCTGTAAGGTCTACAAGTGTTTTAAAAAGCTTCTGTATGGCATGTAAAGCATTTAAAAAGGCTCCCCCTTATAGAACATTACCTAGCCTAAGCAGCTGGTTCCAATGACACTTTTGCCTTTTACAATAATGGCATTTACCTATATTAACCTCGCTTTCATGAAGCTGTTTGCTAAAGTCCAGCATTAACATCTGAAGTCTTAAATGTCTATGGACAATCTCCCTGTCTGGGAATCTTGTCTATGCAGAACTTGATAATTGGGGGCCATATTGTATTTAATGTAGAGGGCAGTGCAGTAATGGCAAAACTTGGCACTCCAGATGTTTTAGAACTACATTTCCTATGATGCTCAACTGTGCTTCAGAGTGCTTAAGCATCATGTGAAATGAAATGTAGTCCTGAAACATCTGGAGTGCCAAGGTTCACATCACTGGGGTAGTGGCTGCAAAAGATAATACTTTAAAACACACACAAATACAGAATACTCCTCACATTAAAGGGACATTCTAGGCCAAAAAAAACTTTCATGATTCAGATAGAGCGCATAATTTTAAACAAATTTTCAATTTACTTTTAAAACCAATTTTGCTTTGTTCTCTTGGTATTCTTACTTGAAAGCTTAACCTAGGAGGTTCATATGCTAATTTCTTAGACCTTGAAGGCTACCTCTTTTCAGAATGCATTTTAACAGTTTTTCACCACTAGAGGGTGTTAGTTCATGTATTTCATATAGATAACACTGTGCTCGTGCAAGTGAAGTTATCTGGGAGCAGGCACTGATTAGCTAAACTGCAAGTCTGTCAAAAGAACTGAAATAAAGGGGCAGTTTGCAGAGGCTTAGATACAAGATAATCACAGAGGTTTAAAGTATATTAATATAACTGTGTTGGTTATGCAGAAGTGAGGAATGGGTAATAAAGGGATTATCTATCTTTTAAAACAATAAAAATTCTGGTGTAGACTGTCCCTTTAAAGAGACAGTTGCAATCTTTGAAATAATATAGCAGGTGATTTTTGTTTCAGTGCTATAAGCACTAAAAAAGAACTTATCTTGAAAACGTAGGGGGCTTTCATCAAATAAGGGGTCCTACACATGAAGCCTTATTACAAGTGGAGTGCTATTGTTAATGTGGGTCACAATAACCAATATCACGTCCACTCTAACTTGCGCACGTATTACAAGTTGAAAAAAACGTATTTGCTAGAGCCCAATCTAAATGTGCATGTGTCGGTTTGGCAAGCCTATTTAAGCATGCTCAAAAGTACCTCTATTTCCCTGGTGGAATGATCTAAAGTATTTTTTTACCCTTAAAACAGGGTGTCTCTCTAAGGGACGTATACTGCATATTCATATGGGAAGGAGATGCAGATATTACAAAAGTACACATTGAAAATCATTATGTAAGTACACTGGAAGTGCAAAAAACACACACGGCTAGATTACGAGTTTTTGTCGGTAAGGCTGTGCGGTGCTAACGAGCCTTTTTTTCTCACCGCTCACTTAAGACAATGCTGGTATTACGAGTTTTCTGCAAGCCGGCGTTAGCCTCAGAAAAGTGAGCGTTGAGCAGAATTTAGCTCCATATCTCACCTCAATACCAGCGCTGCTTACGGTAGCGGTAGGCTGGTGTAACGTGCTCGTGCACGATTTCCCCATAGGAAACAATGGGGCTGAGCCGGCTGAAAAAAAACCTAACACCTGCAAAAAAGCAGCGTTCAGCTCCTAACGCAGCCCCATTGTTTCCTATGGGGAAATAAAAGTTATGTCTACACCTAACACCCTAACATGAACCCCGAGTCTAAACACCCCTAATCTTACACTTATTAACCCCTAATCTGCCGCCCCCGACATCGCCAACCCCTGCATTATATTATTAACCCCTAATCTGCCACTCTGGACACCCCCGCCACCTACATTATATTTATTAACCCCTAATCTTCTGCCCCCAATGTCGCCGCCACCTAACTTTACTTATTGACCCCTAATCTTCCGCCCCCAACGTCGCCGAACCCTACATTTTATTTATTAACCCCTAATCTGCCGTCCCCAACGTCGCCGAACCCTAATTTTATTTATTAACCCCTAATCTGCCCCCAACATCAAAGTCTAACCCTAACACCCCCTAACTTAAATATAATTTAAATACATCTAAATAAAATTTCTATTATTAAATAAATAATTCCTATTTAAAACGAAATACTTACCTATAAAATAAACCCTAAGATAGCTACAATATAACTAATAGTTACATTTTAGCTAGCTTATGGTTTATTTTTATGTTATAGGCAAGTTTGTATTTATTTTAACTAGGTACAATAGTTATTAAATATTTATTAACTATTTAATAACTTCCTAGCTAAAATAAGTACAAATTTACCTGTAAAATAAATCCTAACCTAAGTTACAATTACACCTAACACTACACTATCATTAAATTAATTACCTAAACTAAATACAATTAAATTCAATTAAATAAACTAAATCACAAAAAAAACACTAAATTAAAGAAAACAAAAAAGAAATGACAAATTTTTAAACTAATTACACCAAATCTAATCCCCCTAATAAAATAAAAAATAAAAATAAAAATTCCATACCCTATACTAAATTACAAATAGCCCTTAAAAGGGCCTTTTGCGGGGCATTGCCCCAAAGTAATCAGTTCTTTCACCTGTAAAAAAAAATACAATACCCCCCCAACATTAAAACCCACCACCCACACACCCAACCCTACTCTAAAACCCACCCAATCCCCCCTTAATAAAACCTAACAGTACCCCCTTAAAGATCACCCTACCTTGAGACGTCTTCACCCAGCCGGGCACAAGTGGTCCTCCAGAGGGGCAGAAGTCTTCATCCGATCCGGCCAGAAGAGGACATCCAGACGGCATATTCGATCTTCTTCCATCCAGAGCGGAGCGGGTCCATCTTGAAGACATCCGACGCGGAGCATCCTCTTCCATCCGACGGCGACTGAAGAATGAAGGTTCCTTTAAGTGACGTCATCCAAGATGGCGTCCCTTCAATTCTGATTGACTGATAGAATCCTATCAGACAATCAGAATTAAGGTAGGAAAAATCCTATTGGCTGATGCAATCAGCCAATAGAATTGAAGTTCAATTCTATTGGCTGATCCAATCAGCCAATAGGATTGAGCTTGCATTCTATTGGCTGTTCCAATCAGCCAATAGAATGCAAGCTCAATTACATTGGCGGATTGCATCAGCCAATAGGATTTTTCCTACCTTAATTCCGATTGGCTGATAGGATTCTATCAGCCAATCGGAATTGAAGGGAGGCCATCTTGGATGACGTCACTTAAAGGAACCTTCATTCTTAAGTTGCCGTCGGATGGAAGAGGATGCTCCGCGTCGGATGTCTTCAAGATGGACCCGCTCCGCTCCGGATGGAAGAAGATAGAAGATGCCGCTTGGATGAAGACTTCTGCAGGTCTGGATGTCCTCTTCTGGCCGGATCAGATGAAGACTTCTGCCCTCTGAAGGACCACTTGTACCCGCTTGGGTGAAGACATCTCAAGGTAGGGTGATTTTCAAGGGGGTAGTGTTAGGTTTTATTAAAGGGGGATTGGGTGGGTTTTAGAGTAGGGCTGGGTGTGTGGGTGGTGGGTTTTAATGTTTGGGGGGTATTTTTTTTTTTCACAGGTGAAAGAGCTGATTACTTTGGGGCAATGCCCCGCAAAAGGCCCTTTTAAGGGCTATTCATAATTTAGTATAGGGTAGGGAATTTTTTTATTTTTTTTTATTTTATTAGGGGGATTAGAATAGGTGTAATTAGTTTAAAAATTTGTAATTTCTTTTTTGTTTTCTGTAATTTAGTGTTTGTTTTTTTTCATAATTTAGTTTATTTAATTTAATTGAATTTAATTGTATTTAGTTTAGGTAATTAATTTAATGATAGTGTAGTGTTAGGTGTAATTGTAACTTAGGTTAGGTTTTATTTTACAGGTACTTTTGTATTTATTTTAGCTAGGTAGTTATTAAATAGTTAATAACTATTTAATAACTATTCTACCTAGTTAAAATAAATACAAAGTTGCCTGTAAAATAAAAATAAACCCTAAGATGGCTACAATGTAACTATTAGTTATTTTGTATCTATCTTAGGGTTTATTTTATAGGTAAGTATTTAATTTTAAATAGGAATAATTTAATTTATTGTAGTAATTTTATTTAGATTTTGTAAAATTATATTTAAGTTAGGGGGGTGCTAGGGATAGTGTTAGATTTATATTTAGGGGTTAATACATTTAATATAGTAGTGGCGACGTTAGGGACGGCAGATTAGGGGTTAATAAATGTAGGTAGGTGTCGGCGATGTTAGGGACGGCAGATTAGGGGTTAATAAAATTTAACTAGTGTTTGCGAGGCGGGATTGCGGCTTTAGGGGTTTAGGGGTTAATAAATGTATTAAAGTGGCGGCGATGTCCGGTCGGCAGATTAGGGGTTAAAAATTTTATTTTAGTGTTTGCGATGTGGGGGGGGGCCTCGGTTTAGGGGTTAATAGGTAGTTTATGGGTGTTAGTGTACTTTTGAGCACTTTAGTTAAGAGTTTTATGTTACGGCGTTAGCCCATAAAACTCTTAACTACTGACTTTTAAATGCGGTAGGAGTCTTGACAGGAGAGGGTGTACCACTCTCTTTTCGCAGCGATCGTAATACCGGCGTTAGGAAAATCCCATTAAAATGATAGGATACGCAATTGACGTAAGGGGATTTGCGATATGTTAAAATTGCGGAAAAAAGTGAGCGGTACACCTGTACCTGCCTGACTCGTAATACCAGCGGGCGTTAAAAAGCAGCGTTGGGACCCCTCAACGCTGCTTTTAAAGGCTAACGCAAGACTCGTAATCTAGGTGATAGAAAATTGTACTTACAAGTACAAAATACAAAGGGGCCTATTTATCAAAGGTCTGGTGGACCTGATTCGACAGTGCGGATAAGATCCGCAAGACCTCGCTGAATGCGAAGAGCAATACGCTCTCCGTATTCAGCATTGCACCAGCAGCTCACAAGAGCTGCTGGTGCAACACCGCCCCCTGCAGACTCGCGGCCAATGGGCCACCAGCAGGGGGGTGTCAATCAACCCGATCGTACTCGATCGGGTTGATTTCCGGCGATTCCTGTCCGCCTCATCAGAGCAGGTGGACAGGGTTATGGAGCAGCGGTCTTTAGACCGCTGCTCCATAACTGGTGTTTCTGGCAAGTCTGAAGACTGTCAGAAACACAGGCCCACAAGCTAAATTCGAAGCTTGATAAATGGGCCCCAAATAGTAATTGTTGTTTTTCCTGAAATGGGCTGAACATGGAAGTACCATGGGCGTGTATGAAATTGTCTCTAAAATCCAAGCGTAATTCTATAAACATTTTCCCCTCACAGATCTCACTATTTTTTCTCAACAGTTAAAAGGTGGCGAGTTTTTCTCAAAATACTGAAAACACTAAATACTCTGAAAGGAAAACATATTTATACAAACAAAACTGCAAATTTAAGGTACAGTGCACTTAAAACAGCATATTTTGAATTGTATTAGGCATAATATTAACGTTTAAACATATGCTGGTTTCTTCCTGTGCACTTCATCCTTAATTGCAAACTTTTACATAGCAGAGAGCTCTCATTGGGCAAAATTACAAGTTTTGCGGTAAGGCTATAGCGCTGAAAAATTGTACTTTGCTCGCGGAATAGCAGGTCTCCCGTATTACAAGTTGCGGCGGTACGGCTATATCGAAAGCGTTTTAGCCTGTACCGCAATTCTCCATTCCACACTCAAAAAATGGCTTTTGACTGTGGAATTTTCATTGTGCCTGTATTACAGGTTGTGCGGTACACTAACACCCATAAACTACACTATCAAACCCCTAAACTGCTATCCCTCCACATAGCCAACACTAAAATAAAGTATTAACCCCTAAACCGCCAGCCCCCCACCTCGCAAATACTATAATAAACCTATTAATCCCTAATCCGCCACCCACCCACATATCTAACACTAAAATAAAGTATTAACATCAAAACTGCCGGCCCCCACATTGCAAATACTAAACTAAACCTATCAACCATTAAACCTGCCGCCCCCTCCCCCACATCGCAAATACTAAACTAGTTCCTGGAGTCCGGACATTCATCTTCATACAGGCGGCAACAAGTCTTCATCCAGGCGGCGACATCTTCATCCATCGCATGGGCAACTTCTATCTTCATCCAGGTGGCGCAGAGCTGTGGCGGTGCGGAGCTGAGCAGGACTGATGGCAACGGCGACATCCAGTGCGGAGCCTCCTCTTAATGCGATTGGCTGATTTGAAAATGTCAGCGAATAGGAATGCAAGGTACCCCAAATATAAAAGGGGTACCTTGCATTCAATCTTCAGTGTGCAGCAGAGATAGCATGAAGAGGAGCCTCCACGCCGCTGAGGACCGCCGCGCATCGGGGAAGACTGCTCCGCACCTCCGGGAAGAAGATAGAAGATGGTCCCGCGTTGGATGAAGATGGAGCCGCCTGGTAGAAGACCTTCACCTCAGACTTCAGGAACTGTGAGTACCTATTTCGGCGTTAGGTTTTTTTAGATTAGGGATTTTTTATTTTAATGGGCAGCAAAAGAGATGATTGTCCTTTTAAGGGCAATGCCCATACAAATGCCCCTTTAGGGGCAATGGGTCGCTTAGGTTTTTTTTTGAGTTAGGCTTTTTTATTTTGGGGGGTTGGTTGGGTAAGGGGTTTTACTGTTAGGGGGTACTTTGTAATTTTTTTTATGTAAAAAGAACTGATTGCTTCAGGGCAATGCCCTACAAAAGGCCCTTTTTAAGGGCTATTGGTAGTTTATTGTTAGATTAGGGGGTGTTTTTATTTTCGGGTGGCTTTTTTGTTTTTATAGAGGTATTAGATTAGGTTTAATTTTTATTATTTTGGTTAATTTAGTTTATTATTTTTTGTAATCTTAGATTTTTTTTATTTTTCGTAATTTTAGTGTGGTTTTTTTTTGTAATGTTAGTTTTTTTTAATTTTTTCATAGTGTTAGGATTTTTTAATTTTGTAACATAGTTTTTTTATTTTTTGTTTATTTTATTTTTTTTAAAATAGTTATGTTAGGTTATTTATAGTTTTAGCTTAGGTTTTTATTTCACAGGTAAGTTTTTATTTATTTCAAGATAGTTATATTGTAACTTTAATTTAAGGTTAGGGGACATTAGGTTTAGGGGTTAATAGTTTAATTTAGTGTGTCGCGATGTAGGGGACTGGTGGTTTAGGGGTTAATAGGTTTAGTTTAGTAGTTGCGATGTGGGGGGTCGGCGGTTTAGGCGTTAATAGCTTTATTATAGTATTTGCGATGTGGGGGGCTAGCAGTTTAGGGGTTAATATGTTTATTCAGGCCTTAGCTTTTATGCAGTATGGAGCTTAACGCAACAAAAGGAGGTTTTTATGTAACTTGTAATGGCAGCGCTATGAAACGTTTTCTTGTTATCCTTTATTGAAAAGCAGGAAGGTTATTTCAGAAGTGTGCACATATCTGCAGCACTATAAAGCAACAGTTTTACAGCAATAGATTGCAGCACTATTTCCTGTCATGTAGTGCCCCAGATATGTCAGTGCTACCTATCTAGATATCTCTTCAATAAAGAATAACACATTTGATAATAGAAGTACAATGGAAAGTTTTTAAAAAATTTCCACTAGCACACTAGCCATTATGGAATGTAAAATTTAACAGTGGCAAGTGAAAGTTAGTGAGTGAACAAATATTATCTAAAGGGAAATTATAAATCCATGAAAGGGCAAGGATATGTTATTCCTCTATGGCTATAGGGACCCCATTAGTGCTTAGACTGATATTTCTGAGAGGGTAAACAGGGGCAGAGATTGGAGAGGAATAGTGAGAGTGAAGAGATTTGAGAAAGGAAAGTGTAAAGAAGAGATATGGAGGCCCCCTGCTGGCAGCCGATTGGCTGTGAGTCTGCAGGGGGCGGCGTTGCACAAGCAGCTCACAAGAGCTGCTGGTGCAATGCTGAATATGGAGAGCGTATTGCTCTCCTCATTCAGCGATGTCTGTCGGACCTGATCCGCACTGTATGATTTATTCTTGCTTTTTTTATGCTATGTGGCTGAGTTATGAGGAAGTTTATTAAAAATTACAATTCTTCAATGGTTTATTAATAAACAAAATAGTTTGATATGAAAAAGTCATGATCACATGCTACTGTATGATGTGTTTTCACTCACTCCCTTTTATGACAGCAGATAATCCACCAGTTTTGTGCTTGTCGGGAGCACTATTATGTCATTAAACTGTTAGAACTGGTATAATAGGTCCTACCCTGCAGAAAGGACACCTAAACAGATATATATGGCCTGGTATGATCAGGGATAGGCAAGGTGTCCGTACACGGCACTGGTGTCCATGACTTGCCCTTGCAGTGTCCGCCCCAACCTTAGTATATCTTTTCTTTCTGATTAAATAATAGGAAGAAAAAAAAATATGTAGTGTGAATAAAGTTAGTAGCCTGTCAAGAGACTGCTAGTGATATTAGGTGATAAGTTATGGAATAAATAAAGCCTGTAAAATACTGGATGTGTATCTGCATCTGGATAATAACACCCAGCACTATATAATGACACAGTAGTGACACTGGCACATAGGTATAGTCAGAGGAGGGCAGGTTATAGGATCAGTGGTATCTGCATCAGTATAATAACACTGAGCACTATAAAATGACACAGTAGCGACACTGGCACATGGGTATAGCCAGACAAGGGCTGGTTATAGGGTCAGTGGTATCTGCATCAGTATAATAACACCCAGCGCTATATAATGACACAGTAGTGACACTGGCACATGGGTATAGCCAGACAAGGGCTGGTTATAGGGTCAGTGGTATCTGCATCAGTATAATAACACCAAGCACTATATAATGACTCAGTAGTGACACAGGCTCATGGTTATAGCCAGAGGAGGGCTGGTTATAGGATCAGTGGTATCTGCATCAGTATAATAACAACAAGCACTATATAATGACTCAGTAGTGACACTGGCACATAGGTATAGCCAGAGGAGGGCTGGTTATAGGATCAGTGGTATCTGCATCAGTATAATAACACCCAGCACTATATAATGACACAGTAGTGACACTGGCACATGGGTATAGCCAGAGGAGGGCTGGTTATAGGATCAGTGGTATCTGCATCAGTATAACAACACCCAGCACTATATAATGACACAGTAGTGACACTGGTACATAGGTATAGCCAGAGGAGGGCTGGTTATAGGATCAGTGGTATCTGCATCAGTATAATAACACCCAGCACTATATAATGACACAGTAGTGACACAGGCACATGGGTATAGCCAGAGGAGGGCTGGTTATAGGGTCAGTGGTATCTGCATCAGTATAATAACACCCAGCTCTATACAAAGACACAGTAGTGACACTGGTACATAGGTATAGCCAGAGGAGGGATGGTTATAGGATCAGTGGTATCTGCATCAGTATAATAACACCCAGCACTATATAATGACACAGTAGTGACACTGGCACATGGGTATAGCCAGAGGAGGGCTGGTTATAGGATCAGTGGTATCTGCATCAGTATAACAACACCCAGCACTATATAATGACACAGTAGTGACACTGGTACATAGGTATAGCCAGAGGAGGGCTGGTTATAGGATCAGTGGTATCTGCATCAGTATAATAACACCGAGCACTATATAATGACACAGTAGTGACACTGGCACATGGGTATAGCCAGAGGAGGGCTGGTTATAGGGTCAGTGGTATCTGCATCAGTATAACAACACCCAGCACTATATAATGACACAGTAGTGACACTGGCATATGGGTATAGCCAGAGGAGGGCTGGTTATATAATCAGTGGTATCTGCATCAGTATAATAACACCCAGCGCTATATAATGACACAGTAGTGACACTGGTACATAGGTATAGCCAGAGGAGGGCTGGTTATAGGATCAGTGGTATCTGCATCAGTATAATAACACCAAGCACTATATAATGACACAGTAGTGACACTGGTACATAGGTATAGCCAGAGGAGGGCTGGTTATAGGATCAGTGGTATCTGCATCAGTATAATAACACCCAGCACTATATAATGACACAGTAGTGACACTGGTACATAGGTATAGCCAGAGGAGGGCTGGTTATAGGATCAGTGGTATCTGCATCAGTATAATAACACCAAGCACTATATAATGACACAGTAGTGACACTGGTACATAGGTATAGCCAGAGGAGGGCTGGTTATAGGATCAGTGGTATTGGCATCAGTATAATAACACCCAGCACTATATAATGACACAGTAGTGACACTGGTACATAGGTATAGCCAGAGGAGGGCTGGTTATAGGATCAGTGGTATCTGCATCAGTATAATAACACCCAGCACTATACAAAGACACAGTAGTGACACTGGCTCATGGGTATAGCCAGAGGAGGGCTGGTTATAGTATCAGTGGTATCTGCATCAGTATAATAACACCCAGCACTATATAATGACACAGTAGTGACACTGGTACATAGGTATAGCCAGAGGAGGGCTGGTTATAGGATCAGTGGTATCTGCATCAGTATAATAACACCAAGCAATATAAAATAATGTTTTTCATTTCAAATGTACCTTGGTGTCCTTCACTAAGGTCTGTACTTTGGAAAATGTCCGCCAGAGCCTTTGTCTGTGCCTATCCTTGTGTATGATATCACCCTATGTAAGCTCATAAGCCCAGCTGTCCTATAAATTCCCTTCATGCCATGTGATCTACACCAGTTGGCAACTCACTGACATAATTATCTAAGAAGTTTCCTAAGTACTACAAGGTCCCACAAAAATGTTATAAAGCCAAATTTGCGCTTAAAGGAATAGTCTAGTCAAATTAAACTTTCATGATTCAGATAGAGCAGAAATTTTAAGCAACTTTATAATTTTCTCCTATTGTAATTTTTCTCCATTCTCTTGGAATCTTTATTTGAAAAAGCAAGAATGTAAGTTTAAGAACCAGACCATTTTTGGTTCAGAACCCTGGGTAGCGCTTGCTGATTGGTGGCTACATTTATACACCATTCAGAAAGCGCTACCCAGGTGCTGAACCAGAAATGGGCCGGCTGCTAAGCTTGCATTTTTGCTTTTTCAAATAAAGATACTAAGAGAATGAAATAATTGATAATAGGAGTAAAATAGAAAGTGGCTTAAAATTGCTGCTGTATCTGAATCATGAAAGTTTAATTTTGACTAGACTATTCCTTTAAGAACTGTTCATCTCACTGTGCAGGGTGCTGGGTGTGAAAGAGAGACATATATATTACAATTTCAAGGGACATGAAACACAAAATTTGTTTTTCATGATTCATATTCAGCATGCAATTATATTTCTTTTATGTAATTTGCTTCATCCTCTTGGTATTCTTTGTTAAAAAAGCATACCTAGGTAGACTTAAGAGCAGTAACGCACTACTCAGAACTAGCTGCTGATTGGTGACTGTACATGTATGCCTCTTCTCATTGGCTTATCCAATGTGCTCAGCTAGCTCCCAGTATTGCACTGCTGCTCTTTTAAAAAAGGATATAAAGAAAATTATATTTTAATTGGAAAAATTTGGATTTCATGTCCCTTTAATTCTGAAAATAGAGCTTCAAAGATTTTGCGGGATTTCACTCCATGCTAGCAAGATTATTTTTGGGCGGAGCATAATACTGTATTGTATGTGTTTCTCCTATACATCCAGAACAATGAAATAAACAGCTCCAAAGGTAAACTTAGCTTTTTCCAAATTCTTTGAGGGCTGTAGCAGTACAAGACTTAGATAATCTCATCAGACCAGAGAGCTTTAGTGAGGCCTTAAGATACCATAAGGGGGAAGGTATGAGCCATTACAGAGATCTGATGTCAGTGATCTTAAAGGGACATTGTACACTAGATTTTTCTTTGCATAAGTTTTTTGCAGATGATCCATTTATATAGCCCATGTGGGAGTGTTTATGTAACAATGTATAGTTTTGCTTATTTTTTTAAGAACATTGTGCTGATTTTCAGACTCATAACCAAGCCCCACAGTGTCAGATGTATACGCGCGTTTACATACTCCTGCTGGCCTCTGTTTATGTTATCTGTCGCTTCATATGCAGGGAAGGGGGGAGTGTCTGCTCTTCCTGCTTTCCCAGCCCCTTTCACTGGGTGTCCCAGCCTGACCTCATCAACAGTGATAAACTGGGAGTTTTTTAAAAAGGTTTTATACTGGATTTGTAGATCAGTATCTGTGCATATTCTTCTTTATAGTAGTGCCTGTTACATGCAGTTATATGACAATTGGTGTATACTGTCTCTTTAAATCCCTGTTTCTCTGAACAAATAAAAAAGTGCTGGTTTACAAATAAATGGGGGAACTTGATGAGTGAATAAAAAGGTCACATCTTGTGGAATGCTGTATAGAATGATTTTTGTGTAATATCTCTGGTATTTTTTAAATTATATTTTATATCTTACAATGTTTAAAGAACATTAAACACTTTGAGATGGTCATATAAAATAATAAATCATATAGATAAAAAAAATCTCTACAATATACCTATTTATAAAAGTCTGTAATTGGCCACAGCAGAGAGGGTAACCTTAGTTACAACATGACCCAGCTTCTGAGCAGTGCAGTGGTGATGTGTGCCTGTGCTGTTTTCTTGCTGTAAAATTGTGCAGAATCCGAGTATTTCTTGCATTGCAGACTGTGCACAGTAAACCCTATTACTGAAACAACATGATAACTTTTACTAGAAGCATTTTTTACTTATACATTTGCATTGCAAAAATGGATGTGTTCCGACCTAAAAGTTAAGTTCCTTTAAGCAAAACTGATCCAACTTTTTCTCCCATATATTTCACATTGTATATGTTTTTAATTCTGTGGGCCAGTGAGCAAATTTTAAAAGTGATGCAAATTGAACAACAAGTATATAGTGAACTTTATATCAGTAACAGTCAAGCAAACTCTTTTTTACCAAGCTATATACCATGGTATTGTCTGGTGCAAGCATCAATATTTAGCTGAAAGCATTGAGAAAAATAAATAAATAACCACTCACCCCCCCCCACTGTTCTGATTTTCACGGGACAGTCCCGATTTTATTGGTCTGTCCTGGGAAGAATGAAGTCTGTCCTGCATTGCCCCATGCTTTTTTATTATTCTATTGGGGCCATACATGGTCATGACATGACATTGACCACATGCTCCCAATACACAGTCAGTGATTTTGCTACATGTGACTGCATGTGCCATATTGACTCAGCGGTGAAGGGGTGAGGAGGGACCGCCGCAGGAGCAGCAGCCAGGGCAATGTGTCTGCTCAGCTGAAAAGTTTAATTTTTCGCAAAGTGATCTCGGGAGTATCATGTACAAACATAAGAAAAACCCTGTACAAAAAAAAAGTAACTGCTTTAATTTGTTAGCAATATTCATTCTGCTGTCAGTTAAAACGTTTGCTTCAAGCAAAGTCTGCACACTTTACTGGTTGCAGACTGGGGGAGGAGGCTTGGCGTGGTTACCTAGGTAACCAGAAAGGTTCCCCCTAGTAACAAAAGTCAGTTATCAGGGTGCTTACACTGTTAAACTCACTCCCCAGACCCCATCCATGCTCCTGCCCACCACGTATCACACTTTTGCTCAGTGGGGGTGTCCCTTTTTGGATTTTGAAATGTTGGGAGGTATGAATAAATAAAGACTTGTATAAAGGACCTCTCCCATTTTCTACATACATCTAAGTACAAATTGCATGCTTTATTTCTAACACTCAAAAATTCCTCTCTTATCCAGACACTGGAGTAATATAGGGCCAGATAACATTATTGGAAAATGCACATTGTGGCCCCTGGACATTGGGTTGGACAAGCATGCATTAAAGCCCATGCATTGCTGATCTGTCCTTTTAATAAAGATTTCCTACTTCTTCTAAGAAGAACATACAATTATAATTAAATACAAAACAAGTAACAGAATTACAGTAGTTACTTTGTTATCATTACAAACAGTTTGAGTATTTTCTTGTTATCCCTTGGATTTCAGCGCCCCCTTGAGTTCCTCAGTGGAAGTGCACTAGGCTAGTTCATTTAGAACGGCAATTGCGAATGTCATAACATATAGCTTGTTCCATAACGTTTTGAATGTGGTTTAGTGACGCTGATATACTTGACAGTATAGGTCACTCTGAGAGCCAGATTTATCAAAGCATCTAGCTGAAGGCTCGCATGAGCGAACTTGCAGCTGAGAGTTAAGAAGCAGCGGTCAGAGCAGTCTTTTGGGGAGCAGTCAGAGTGTGAGCTCCTGAAATCCTCAGCGTCATCAGAGTGGTAACTATACTGAATAAATTCTGACTACAACAGAAAAGAAGAAGCATTTGGAAAATATCATGGAGAAGAAACGGCTGTTTGTTCTGGGAATCTGTATTCTGGTGATTCTTTGTTCCAATACAGGAACAGCAACTATGGAGAAGTCTACGGCATCACAGTTTTTGGGAAAAATTAAAAGAAAACGCTCTTTACATGAAGAATGTTATGTGGAAAATTGTGATTATGAGGAAGTTCTGTGTTACGGTACCAACAGTGTACCAAGGTTAATATCAGATGAACAATGTCCTGCATAGGGAATCAGCAATTCACAACCCAGCCAGTTTTCAGGTTTAAAACAGAATGACATTTATTAAAAGGCTATGCCTAGTATTTATGCAGGTCTGACCCCCCCCCCCCCCCCAGATGGGGGTTGAAAGGCTGTTGTACATTACATGGAGGGAACAAGCCCTTTGACATGATACAATAGAATTATATTACTTAAACACTTCAACCACAAGACACTCTTGGCCCTTCTTATCACTTAGGCGTTTTCTCTCTGGAGGTGATCAAACAATAGAATGCTTAGCACTAATTAGATTATAGCTGGAGCCAGCAACTCTGTCTTTAGAAATTAGTTTCTTAGCTAAACACAATTAACTCCTTCAGTCCTGACAGAAGGGTCTGTCACATATCTCCAACCTTGTGGAACACTCCGGCAGACCCGGCTTGACCCTTTGGCGGGTCAACCTGGGGATGACCGGACTAGGAGGTGGTAGGCATGTCAGTTTGCCAGGACAATCCATCTGTATTCCCGTTATGAGAGAGAATTCCTGTCCATACAAAGAAGGGTTCAACTTCCTCAGTGCCCAGACTAGGGCTAAACAGTCCTTCAAAATCCCATCAGCTTCTTTACGAGTTTTCTGTACCTGCTCTTTATAGGTATCCACAATCCCTTCATACTGACATAGGGTGCCCTTGAGTTGCTGCACCTCACTATGAGCCAGCGTCAGCTTCTCCTCAAGTGTCGCTAAGTTTGTCTTTAATGTTTCATGTCCCACTCTCAAGCTGGTGTTTTCTGCAGTCTGTCGGTGCAGCTTGTCTAGCAGAGATTCACGTTCTAAACGTGCTTTTTCCTCTGCGCTCCTCTTCTCCTTCATCAGCGCATTGTAACGGGACTTCCACGTATCAATAGCGGATAGAGATTTACTGAGCTCAGCGTCCTGGGGCTTAGCAGCTGGGGGGTCAGTCTCTGCTGCACGGATCTGAGCACAGGTAGTCACAGGGTTAACATCAGCGGGACCCATGGGAGCATAGGCAGAAACAAGGGGAGCCAAGTCATTTCCAAGAAGAACATCAGCAGGTAAGTCCTTCTTGACCCCCACATTCACAGGTCTAGCGCCCACTCCCCAATCCAAATGTACCCTGGCAACAGGTAGGCTGAACACATCGCCCCCTGCTACCCTCACAGCCACAGTGTCTCCAGTGTACTGTTTCTCAGACACCAAGTTCTTTTGAAGCAAGGTCATGGTAGCACCAGTATCCCGTAGACCACTGACCTTCTTCCCATTCACTTTAACCAGTTGCCGGTTATTCCGGTGGGCAGCTTGCACAAGGTCTGTCTCATGTAGGATGCTCCAGCATTCTTGCGCCTCTACGTAGCGGGCCGCAGGCTGAGAGTTACGTGGGATTCCGTCGGCGGGTCTTCTCCAGGACTGTGCTTGGTTCGCTGCATTTAGGGGACACTCTGGTCTTTTGTGCCCAAGTTGCTTACATCCAAAGCACCAAATAGGCTGTGAGTATCCCCGTGAATTGAACCGGGCTCTCTGAGGGTAGTTCGTGGCCGGAGGCCGTGTGGTATAGCGGTGCGCCGGGGGTTGGTAACTGGCAGCTGCTGGGGTGACTGGGGGTCTGTACTCCACTCTAGCAGGGGGCTTAGTGGTAGCAGTGTGCAGTTTGCGGGCATCCATATACTCATCTGCCAGGCGAGCAGCTTCATGCAGGGTGGAGGGTTTACGGTCCCGAACCCACTCTCTAACTCCTGCTGATAACTTGTCAAAGCAATGTTCCAACAGGAATAGCTGCAGCACCTCTTCCCCAGATACGGCTTGGCACCCCGCTATCCAGTGAGCTGCTGTGCGGTGCACCTTACATGCCCACTCAACGTAGGAATCACCAGCTAATTTAACAGTGTCTCTGAACCGCCTCCGGTATGCCTCCGGTGTAACCGCATTCCTGGAGAGCAGAGCCTCTTTCACAGTATTATAATCCCCAACCTCCTCATCTGGAATGGCCCGAAAAGCCTCACTGGCCCGGCCGGATAATTTTCCGGATAATATCGTGACCCAGTCCTCTGCGGGTACCTTGTGTAGTGCACATTGCCTCTCAAAATCCGCAAGGAACCCATCAATCTCTCCTTCTGTTTCCAGGAAGTTTTTAAAAGCTGCAAAATTTACTTTTCTCTTTTCCACTTGGGCTGCTGCAGCGCTGCTTTGGCGAAGTAGGTTGGCCTCCACAGCTGCTATGACCCGGTCGATAATTTCCGCAGATGGGTTGGGGCCATAATATGCCAGTCTTATTTTAACCGCCCGATCAAAGCTTGCTTCTTCAGGGGTTCTGTCTGATATGCTGGGCCCATTGGTTCCTTCTGTCCCTGGTACTCTTTCCATCTTAGTCAGTATTGTAATAATCCCCCTCTTCCTGAGGTTACTGGCTTGTGTAGTTGCTCTTCTGGGCGATAAGGTTCATTCCGTCGCTTGCCACCAATTGTTACGGTACCAACAGTGTACCAAGGTTAATATCAGATGAACAATGTCCTGCATAGGGAATCAGCAATTCACAACCCAGCCAGTTTTCAGGTTTAAAACAGAATGACATTTATTAAAAGGCTATGCCTAGTATTTATGCAGGTCTGACCCCCCCCCCCCCAGATGGGGGTTGAAAGGCTGTTGTACATTACATGGAGGGAACAAGCCCTTTGACATGATACAATAGAATTATATTACTTAAACACTTCAACCACAAGACACTCTTGGCCCTTCTTATCACTTAGGCGTTTTCTCTCTGGAGGTGATCAAACAATAGAATGCTTAGCACTAATTAGATTATAGCTGGAGCCAGCAACTCTGTCTTTAGAAATTAGTTTCTTAGCTAAACACAATTAACTCCTTCAGTCCTGACAGAAGGGTCTGTCACATTCTGGAGTCTCTTGGAAACCGTAGAGATGCTGATGCTTACTGGAATCAAAGGAATGGAAAATGAATGCCGTCAAAAGTTTTATTCTGGGGTCTACAAATATATTTTTATTCAGATTCAATCAATTTTATGTTATAACTGAACTGCATGCTGGGATATGAGAAGCAAAATGAATAAAGATTATTTAACATTTAAAAAAAAAAAAAAAAAAAAAAAAAAAAAAAAGAAGCAGCGGTCAGACATCTGCTTCTTAACCCTCTTCGCCACCTGTTATATGGCGTATCTCAATCCTCCTTGACTTTTCAGAAATGGGAGATTGACAGCCCCTGCTGACATGCGATTGGCTGCGCACAAGCAGGGGGGCGGCATTGCATACTAGCCTTAGTCTGCAATGATAAATATGGGGACGCAATGCCAGGTGGACTAGGGGAAAGGATGTATGCCCCTGTCTACTGGACTTTGATAAATCTTGTCCTGTGTCTTATGAGATAAACAGTTACCAGATAGATGCAGATTCATGGATTAGAATGGAGAATGACTCACAACTGACTGATGTGACGAGGAGCAGTTACAAAACTCTTATCTTTTAAAGGGACACTCAATAAAAATTAAACTTTAATTATTCAGATAGAGCATGCAATTTTAAACAACTTTCCAATTTACTTCCATTAACAAAATGTGCACAGTCTTTTTATATTTAAAATTTTTGAGTCACCAGCTCCTACTGAGCATGTGCAAGAATAAGCGTGTATGCATTTATGAATGGCTGATTGCTGTCACATGGTACGTGTATGCATTTGTGATTGGCTGATGGCTGTCACATGGTACAGGGGGAGTGGAAAAAGACATAACTTTTAAAATTGTCAGAAAAAAAATCTACTGCTAATTTGAAGTTCAGACTAAGTGCTATTGCATTGTCTTGTTATCTTGCATTTGTTGATTATGCAAATCTACTTTGTTGACTGGTCCTTTAAATAATTAGAACCACATTAACATTTTTATCTCATTTTAATTTATCAGGTTTATGTAACTTTATCAGTACTCGTGTATACACCTGATACACTTAGGGGTCAATTTATCAAGCTCCGTATGGAGCTTGATGTCCCGTGTTTCTAAAGACAGCTGCTTCATAACCTGTTCGAGAGTAGAGATAAAAAGAGGGCGCCACATAGCGTGATAACATTTTATAAATGTGATTCAATGCTGAAAGGTAATGAGCTTACCAAAATCTGTGGTACTGTGCTATGACCAGTACAATTTCGCCTGCTAGCACTTAATCAGTGGCTAGTACACTGCCAAACGACACACCTCCTAAGGATCTCCCCTTGGTAACGGCTCTATGAGCACCTTCTGCTGTAGCCGTGAAAGTTCTTTGTTTTTAAAGAGGCGGTCTGTTGGTTTGTAATGCTCAATAGCACTCGAATAAAAAGATGTGAACAACTTCCAAAAGTAAAAGATATACAAGCTTTATTATGACGCGTTTCTCAACCCCCAAAGGGTCGTTTCATCAGATATCAAAGCAGATAAAATTGGTTACAAATCGTAACAATATATACACATTTTGTTAATTAAAAACGGAAGTTGTCACTATAAGTTGTCACGCTCTCTGGGACCAAGAGGAGCTGCCTTCGCCAAGAATTATCAACTGGGACTACATTCTATGGACACTAGCTGTTACGGCTATACATTGAAAGCTGAGTACGGTAGATCCGTCATATGATATAAATAAGAGTCATATTTTTTTATTTAAAAATATATTTTCTCTGACAGCGCGCTTTTGTATCCCCTTCTGGGATATCACAGATCATAACCTGTTCGCCTGCTCTGAGGCGACGGACAAAAATCAACCGGATCGAATACGATCGGGTTGATTGATACCCCCTGCGCTACATCGTATCATGTCCGCTTGCACTATAATAAATTAACCCCTTATAGTTATCTAATTCACTGTGAGCATCATTATCTCAAATACATAAATAAACCTGATTACAGCATTTATGGATCTATTGTACGTTTGCATTCAGCAAGCCCTGAATTGGAATAACTGATTTATTTATATATTTTTATGTATAACATATAGTAGCGAAAGCTTCGATATTTCATTTTCTTTCTTTCTTTTTTACCATACCAGTGATTCTAAATTCTGTGGTTTAATTTTATTTAATCAAAAAAGAAGGAGGCGGAGCACCGGAAAAATTATAAAACTTCCAAATGTTATTGTGTCAAGTTAAAAATATAATGGTAGATAGGATAAGGGTGCTATTCCTCTGATAGGAGTCAGCTCAAACAGCTGCTGACATGTTTCGGCATTCCGCCGTTATCAAAGCTGCTGAACTGTGTAGGGAATACCCCGCCTTTTAAAACACAGTGGATGACTCCTATAGGGTAATAGAAAAGAGGCAGAATTTTCATATTAACCACTTCATTTCCTTAAGGGACTAATCTGTATAAACAAACAATGTGCTTAAACCTAATAGGAGTCTTTATAATAAACACATAATTAAGAAAAGGCTGAATAATATCCCTAAGGTTAACTTGTATGTTAGTCATATACAAGCCTAAGTGAGTAAAAGGTATATTTGGTTTCTTCCGTTGGTTTAGGGTGTTGGTTCTTATTAGAGGCTATACAGGTAAAATGATGTGTATAAAAAATAAATGTTCCAGTAACACCTGTAGCCCCTGTTTTGCTACCAACCCCTGGAAACTTCTACAGTTGTATGGACTAGTCCCACAATTTAAATAGCAAGGCTGTCTTGAGATGTTATTTATATTGGAAGTCCAAACATTAAAGAAACAAAACACTCACTCACCCTTCTTCATTGGATGCAGGGGCTGAATTTCTGTCTTTCAGCAGTCACTAGCGCCTTTGGATGCTGTGTGTCACAAACATGCAGGTGTTGGGAAGCTGTCCCTCCGTTAGTGTAACCAAAGTATGGGGCGTCCAGTGAGAGAGAGTGTTTGTAAAGCTGCTGGGAGCGGTGTTGTGCCAGGACAAACCGCCAAAAAATATAAACAAATGCTTCCACACAAGTGGATGAGATCCAGCAGACAATGGACCGAGAAAACGAGTTTAAAAAGTCTCTTTATTTTGTATCCATAAAAGTGTACTGTGAACAGTCCCTGCAGTCCCTGCAGTGACCAAGTGCACAAAACGTTTGCTGGGAGCACCTGTTCTGTCGCCTGTATTTTTGCACTTTTTCTTGTGCTAACCGCTTTTACCATATATGATTATAAATACTTTTTTGGAATAAAGAATTGAAATTTTTTACTATAAGGCTTGGAGCGCTTTTTCTTTTTCCAGACTTGGACTTTTGTGTTTGCAATAAGTGCGTGTGCAGACGCACTGGGAAAAGAGGTTGCCGCCTGTGAGTATAAACCTATTGGATATAACCTATTTGGGACCAGATCCATATACCCTCTCTCCTGTTTTACCTTTGCCTTAGACATTCTACTATTTGCTACCCTAAGACCCTCTGAGCGCTTCATTGAGCAAGTTTGGGTATCTATTAATATTTTATGCCAACAATTAGATACTTTAGCAACCAAATATATATTTTGTATTTATTACAGACTTTTCCCTGAACCGCAAACAGAATTTGATGTTAGTTAGGTTCTGTTCTCAGCATTGCACTAACTATGTGTTTATTAGGTTTAAGCACATTGCATATTGTTAGTGATGTTTTGATGCAGGCATTATACTAAATATACAGTTCCTTGATTGTTTGTTTGATTATACAGATTAGTCCCTTAAGGAAATGAAGTGGTTAATAAGAAAATTCTGCCTCTTTTCTATTACCCTATAGGAGTCATCCACTCTGTTTTAAAAGGCGGGGTATTCCCTAGACAGTTCAGCAGCTTTGATAACGGCGGAATGCCGAAACATGTCAGCAGCTGTTTGAGCTGACTCCTATCAGAGGAATAGCACCCTTATCCTATCTACCATTATATTTTTAACTTGACACAATAAAATTTGGAAGTTTTATAAATTTTCCGGTGCTCCGCCTCTCCTTTTTTGCTTGTATGCTGACCTACTGGCATGAGAGCACGGAGTGAGGAGATCGCTCCTCTTTGGAATCCCTGACTACCACACTGCAGGACGGGCCTTACCTAGCTGAGGCCGTGGGCCGTGATCCCTCCAATCAGAAGTAAGCAGCTGAGACCATGGGCCGTGATTCCTCCAATCGGAAACAAGCAAGTGGAAGACGTGAACGCAGACCCCGCCCCCTCCCTCCAGGGACGTCTGAGGAGGGATTGTATGGGAACGACAGCGGTTAAAGTTTGTAACAAGTACCAGGCGAGTAAGCTGATTAGTGCTACCTGGATCTGCAGATACCGCTAGACAGAATTACCCTTGTGTTTGGGCTGTCTGCACAACTGCACTGTGATCTGGAGGCTGTGTGGGTCTGTGCTGAAGTGTTTACAGCAGTGTCATTTATTTGAAACACAGTATATGAACAGCGAGAGGGGATCACACATTTCTCTACTTCATTTTATTTAATGAAATGACTATGGGACCAATACTAAAACATTTGCCAGTCTGGATGTTTTTTTCCACTCCAACACTCGCAGGGGCAGCCCTCATGAAGTTCTATAAGTAAAGGTACTGTCCCTGCGAGTGGTGATATGTCTCCCATATAAGTAATGAGAGCTCTCTGCTATGTAAAAAATTTCAATGGGGGACAAAGTGCAAATGGAGAACCCAGCTGTGACGGATACCCCGGCTACCCCGGCTGGGTAGCTCCGCTAAATGGGTCCTGCTTCCTCCCTGCCGACTGCAGCTATGACCACAGCCTGTAGCCACCCCTGATGCCCGATAGCACCAGTACTCAGGGTCCCACGCTGTGGCACACTCAGGCTACCCAGACTAAGTAGTTCTGCCAGAGGGTCCTTCCTCTGCCTGGAACAGGCTGCTATGTAGCCCAGGAAAGTGATTTTAGCAGGAGCCCACCCAAATAACTAGACAGACTAGCATTCAGGTGAAACAGGAACTCTCTTTATTGTAAAACATACACTCCTTTTATACACACAGCTCATCTTGAGAAGACCCTGGACAATCACACAATTTTCCCGCCATTCCCGCCCCTCCAGACCGACCGGCACCTCCATAGCAGCCACAGTCCCACAGAATCCCAATACCTAGGGGTGGCGGTTTCGGGGTGGAGTGTTGGCATTTCCAGGGTGTCATTTTAAAGCTCTCAGTCCCCAGATGGCACAGTGATTTGTTACTGGGGACCGGAGTTACAGTCCGTTGAATTTATGGGGTTAGAGGTGTCCAAAACCCCTGGTTCCCAAAGGAGTTCCCCTCCGATAATTCCCCCAGCTCTTGTCCTTCCTAGGTTCCACCAATCCCCAAAAGAGCGGAGCTCTGGGGCAAAGGGCTGCTGGAGCGACCAGGGGTAAAGTTATCTGGTGTCATGCGGCCGACCGGGAGTTCCAGAAGCCCGGCCAGCCTGAGAGGGGTTAGGAGGGTGTCCGGTGTGAGGCAGGGTTTTCCCGGTCATAGACCAGCTCTTCTCTTAACAAGTTTAGAACACAAAAACAAGCCAACAAAAAGCAAACAAATTCCAGAGATTCCAGAGATTGTGGTTGCTCTGAGGAGCCCAAAACCACTGAGAAACAACAGGGGTGAGGTTGTAGGGGGTAGGGGTTTAACCCTTGACACCAGCATATGTCTAAACTTTTATATTGCGACTAATACAAATCAAATTACAATGTTTTTGGTGCACTGTACCTTAAATTTGCTGTTATTTTCATATGCATAGGTTTTCCTTTCAGAGTAATTAGTGTTTTCAGTATTTTGATTAAAAAAAACACCATTTAACTGGCGAGAAAAAAAACTTTGAGATCTGTAGGTGTGGAAATGTTTGCAGAATTACACTGGGATTTGAGAGACAATTTCATATACGCCCATGAAACGCCTATGGATCACCCATTTTGCAATAAAATAACAATTACACTTTGTATTCTGTAGATATTTCTATGCGTTTTTTGCACATCTGTTGTACTTTAATTACAATTTAGGCTGTAGAATTTATTCCTGTGCAATTCACATACAAATTTTACATTTTTGATAAAGTACAATTTTTTGTGAACAATTTTCTTACAATTTTTGATGCACCTTAACAATACAATTTTTTCCTGTGTATTTTTGTGTGAATTATTATTATTTGTTTCATATGATTTTTAAATTCCAATTTTCATTATGTATTTGTATCCTTCCCAAAAGAAAATGCTGTTTACGCCCCTTAGTGAGACACCCTGTTTTCAGGGTAAAAAGTGACTTTATAGAATTCTACCAGAGAAATAAAAGCGCTGGTGAGCATTCTAAAAGGGACAGTCTAGTCAAAATTAAACTTTCATGATTCAGATAGGGCATGACATTTTTAACAACTTTCCAATTTACATTTAGCATCAAATTTGCTGTGTTGAAATCTAAACCTAGGTAGGCTCATGTGCTAATTTCTAAAGGCCTTGAAAGCGGCCTCTTATCTCAGTGCATTTTGACAGTTTTTTTGCAGCTAAACTGCGCTAGTTCATGTGTGCCATATAAATATAATTGTGCTCACTCCCATCGAGTTACCTAGAAGTCAGCACTAATTGGCTAAAATACAAGTCTATCAAAAGAACTGAGATAAGGGGGGCAGTCTGCAGAGAATTAGGTACAAGGTAATCACAGAGGTTAAAAGTATATTAATATAACCATGTTGGCTGTACAAAACTGGGGAATGGGTAATAAACGGATTATCTATCTTTTTAAACAATACAAATTCTGGTGTAGACTGTCACTTTAAAGAATTTCATCAGCCCATAGAACTTCTTTAGTGCATTCACATAAAGCCCCAGCTGATGCTATCTCAAAGCAATGAATATCTGCACATTATCTCTGGATATATTTACTGTGTAATAAACCAAAGCTCGATCCTAGTGTATCTCCATCTACACTAGTGCGTATATGGGCACTTACAAATACACATTTTATAAACCATAAAGAGACAAGACTGTATAATGAAATGTTTAAAGAGTCACTGTACTAATTTTGTTTCCCCTTAAAACGTTCCAAATGACTTGTTATACCTACAGTCTATTATACGTATGTTACGTTTGTCCTTTATATTAATTTTTGTGTGTGAAATAGATGGTTTTGCTCATGAAAACCACCTGTTCTCCAGGACATTTCCATAAGTGAACCTGCATGTAAAGCAGACCTGCTCATTTTATCTATGTCTAAACATAGTTACTTACTGAAATGCTAATTATAGCTGATCACAACTAGTTATTTCTGATTTAAAAAACTGATAGATTAATTAGTATTGTATCCTGGTTTTTTTAGCCTCTATACAGAGAATACATTTGTGATTGTTATATTGTGATATTGTTATTCACACTTGTGTAGGTGGTGGTTTCTACAGGCAAATGCAGCTATTTCAAATAACAAAATAAAGGTAAAGTATTTTTTTCCTAACAATTACATTAGTGGGGGAAAAATAATTATACAATCATTATTTATTGGTGGTTTCTTTAAAGTAATGGACATTGTTGTGTGGTAACTTAGGTTTACCCCTTAGCTATCTCTTCTGCTGAGGACAATTAAGGAAGGACATGTATCAAACAAGCAATAAAAAAGATGGTGTAAACAAGACAAATTCTGGTTTTTATTTTACTTAAAGAGCCAGATGGAAACATAGTATAGGAAATCTCTTCTAAGCAGCTGTTTACCTAAAAAATCCAGCCATGGTAATAAAAAAATCAATTAAAAAATAAAAAGCAAGGAATATGTGATACCCAATAAATATGTTAATTTATTAATAAAATCTGTACCTAGAAAAAAAACAGCATTTGGACACAAAAATGTCATCATTATATCATGTGATTAAAGGGAAGTGGAGGACAAATTAAACTTGCATGATTCAGACAGAGGCCTCTATTTATCAATGTCTGTCGGACCTGATCAGACAGTGCGGATCAGGTCCGACCGACATCGCTGAATACTGCGAGCAATACGGAGCTTGATAACTAGAGGCAGGGTGTACACTAAAAAAAACTTTCCAATATGCTTCTGTCATCAAACTGACCTCTTTCCCACAGTATCCATTGTTGAAGCTCTTTTTCATGAGAGCATACTGAGATAGGCTGTTTAGCACCCAGGGCTGGCATGTTGCTGGGTCATAGGATGTGTACCTGGTCCGGTTTTGGAGTGCAGTCCCCTTTCCGTGTATTGAGCACTTTATAAGATGGATCACAATCGATAGTGCAGGGTGTGTAATCTTTTGTAATAACGCACAATCTGCTAAGTGGATCTGTAAATATTTAAACCAAAGCATCCTAATGAGGACAAAACTTTTATAGCGCTCCCAATACTTTATCTCACTGTATTATGTGATTATTAAGTGAAGAGTTAAAGGGTCAGTCTATTCGATTTTTTTTATTGTGTAAAAAGATAGATAACGCCTTTACTACCCATTCCCCAGCTTTGCACAACCAGTATTGTTATAGTAATATACTTTATAACCTCTAAATCTCTGGCTGTTTCTAAACCCCTGCAGGCGCCTGTTATCTCAGTGCTTTTTTATCAGCTTTTCACAACTAGATCACATACTAGTTCACATGTGCCATTTAGATGCTCACTCCTGTGGAGTTATGCAGGAACCAGCACTGATTGGCTAAAATGCAAGTTTGTAAAAAGCACTGAAATAAGGGGGCAGTCTGCAGAGGCTTAGATACAAGGTAATCACAGATGTAAAATATGTATTAATATAACAGTGTTAGTTATGCAAAACTGGGGAATGGGTAATAAAGGGATTATCTATCTTTTTAAACAATAACAATTTTCAAGTAGACTGTCCCTTTAACTGCAATCCAAAATAATGCTGTAAAAAAGCTCTATTAAAGACCTGAAGTAAACCATTATTATTATCAATAGTAGAGCACATAATTACATAAATAACTCCACTACTTGTACACCTAATCATAATGCTCAAGTAATATCCTACATGAGTTTAACTATGCACCCCCATAGAAGTATTTTATGTAAGAAATTTAGCATATCCGTGCTAATGGACATGCAGATGTTAGTGCCCTAGACTTTCCCTCAAACAATAAAGAATATCTCTGGACTTGTAAAATAGTATCAGTATTGATTGCAATCGAGCGATGGGCTAGATTACAAGTGGCTCGCTAACGTTAGCACGGGCATGATATTGCAATATCGCGACCCCACTAACTTGCACTCGTTGGGTTAGCGAGACTGAAGACCTTGTGTAAAGGTTTAGGACTTAAAATAAAAGTGCACCCAACATAACATAAATTCATTAAAATAAAGTGTTACACTTATATACAATATAGAAACATAGAAACATAGAATTTGACGGTAGATAAGAACCAAAAAGGCCCTTCAAGTCTACCCATATTACATGTTACTTTTTCCTTAGGATAGCCTTATGCATGTCCCAGGCATTTTTAAATTCCTTTACAGTCTTTGTGTTTACCACCTCAAATTGAAGTTCATTCCATGAATCCACCACCCTTTCTGTAAAAAAAATGCTTCCTTATATTTCTCCTGAATCTGCTACCCTTTAACTTTAGATTGTGACCCCTTGTTTTGGCATTTATTTTTTTGTGAAAAATACTTTCAAGCTTCTATTTGATTAAATCCCTTCATATATATTTGAAGGTTTCTATCATGTCACCTCTTTCCCTTCTATCCTCTAAACTATACATATTTATATCATATAGTCTTTCTTTGTATATTTTATATTTTAGACCATGTACCATTTTAGTAGCCCTCCTTTGGACAGCTTCTAGTTTATTTATATCTTTCTGAAGATATGGTCTCCAGAACTGTACACAGTATTCCAGATTTGGTCTAACTAATGATCTGTAAAGTGGCATAAGAACCTTGCTATTTCTGCTACTAAAACCTCTTCCAATGCAACCAAGCATTTGACTGGCCTTGCTGGCTGCACTGCGGCATTGTGTACCAAATTTTAAATCATCTGAAATAATAATTCCCACATCCCTTTCTTCTTTAATTACAGTCAGTAATGTACCATTGAGACTATAATTGGCCTTTGGGTTTTTGGATCCTATATGCATAATTTTGCTCTTGGTAATATTAAATTTCAGATCCCATTTATTTGACCAGTCCTCGAGTTTATTAATATCACAGTTCATTTGATCAACTCCTCCTGGAATATCTAACCTTTTACAAATGTTTGTATCATCAGCAAACAAGCAAACCTTCCCCTTAAGCCCACTTCCAATATCACTTATGAACATGTTAAACAGAACAGGCCCAAGAACTGACCCTTGGGGAACACCACTAGTAACTGCTGCCTCATTTGAATGTACTCCATTAATTGAAACCCTCTGTCGTCTATAATAAAATATGTATGGTATATGACAAGGTGTTTGTATGTATGTGTGTGTGTTTCTAAATATGTTATTATTGTTATTATCGGTTATTTGTAGAGCGCCAAAAGATTCTGCAGCGCTATAAACATAGGCAGAATACAAGGTAACATTTATAGGGATCAGACGAGTAGAGGGCCCTGCCAAGAATTGCACTTTTGTAGTCAGCTCTAAAGAAGGTGATCTACAAACAGTTGGGCTGTTAGGCTTACATGCTAAGGGGGTTCAAGGGGATAGCAATGGAGTTAGGAAAGATTAGTGTAGGTTGTATGCATCCCTGAACAGTAGAGTCTTTAGGGAGCGCTTGAAGCTTTCAGAACTAGGGGAGAGTCTTGTGGAGCGAGGCAGACTTCCACAAAATGGGAACCAGTCTGGAGAAGTCCTGTAGTGCGATGAGGTAACCAGAGAGGAGGAGAGTAGGAGGTCATGAGCAGAGCGAAGGGGACGGGAGGGAGAGTATCTGGAGACAAGGCCTGAGATGTAGGGGGGAGCAGTGCAGTTAAGGTCTTTGTATATCAGAGTGAGAATTTTGTGTTTAATCCTAGAGGCAAGAGGAAGCCAGTGAAGGGATTGGCAGAGAGGTGCAGCAGATGAAGAGCAACGTGTAAGGAAGATGAGCCTGGTAGAGGCATTCATTATGGATTGTAAACGAGCTAGGCGGCAGCTGGGGAGAGCAGAGAGGACAGAGTTGCAGTAATCGAAGCGGCAAAGGATGAGAGAGTGGATTAAAATCTTAGTTGTGTCTTGTGTAAGGAAATGTCTAATTTTAGAGATGTTTTTAAGGTGGAAGCAGCAGGATTTAGCCAAGGACTGAATGTGAGGAGTGAAAGAAAGATCTGAGTCAAGTGTGACCCCCAAGACATCGGCGTGCGGGGTAGGGGCAATGATGGAGTTGTCAACAGTTATAGAGAGATTGGGGGTGGAGATTTTGGAAGAAGGTGGGAAAATAAGGAGCTCAGTTTTGGAGAAATTTAGCTTGAGGTAGTGAGAGGACATCCAGGAAGAGATGTGAGAAAGACAGTTAGTGACACGGGTTAGCAAGGAAGGAGATAGGTCTGGTGCAGAGAAGTAGATTTGGGTGTCGTCTGCATACAAATTATATTGGAACCCATGGGACTTTATTAGGGAACCTAATGATGACGTGTAGATTGAGAAGAGAAGGGGACCGAGGACAGAGCCTTGCGATACCCCAACAGAAAGTGGTGACGGGGCAGATGAGCCCCCAGAGAAGGCTACACTAAAGGTATGGTTTGACAGGTAGGAAGAGAACCACGAGAGGGCTGTGTCACAAATGCCGAAGGAGTGGAGGGTTTGGATCAAAAGAGCGTGGTCAACAGTATCAAAGGCTGTGGACAGATCAAGGAGGATAAGCAGAGAGAAGTGGCCTTTTCATTTTGCTGTAATAGGTTGTTGGTAACCTTAACGATTGCTGTCTCTGTGGAGTGATGGGGACGAAATCCAGATTGCAGTGGGTCGAGGAGGGAGTTTAATGTAAGGAAATGGGATAGGCGTGCATATACTAGCTTTTCAAGAAGCTTTGAGGCAAGAGGGAGTAGGGAAATAGAGCAGTAGTTGGATGGGGAGGTTGGGTCGAGAGAAGTTTTTTGAGGATAGGTGTGACCAGTGCATGCTTCAGAGATGAGGGAAATATACTGGTGCTGAGGGAGAGGTTGAAAATGTGTGTGAGTATAGGGGTAAAGGTAGAAGAGAGGGAGGGGAGCAACTTTGAGGGGATAGGGTCAAGAGGACTGGTAGTGAGGTGAGAGCGCAGTATAAGTGCAGAAACTTCTTCCTCAGTAACAGGGGAGAAAGAGCTAAATTGATGGCTATGTGGGTTGTGGTTGATTGCGGGCGTGGGGTGAGAGAATGGAAGTATGTTGAGAGCTGATTTCATTTCTAATGGAGTTGATTTTTTTTATTGAAGAGGCTGGCAAAGTCTTGAGCTGACAGATGGGGTGATGGGGAGATAGTGGTGTCACCAACAGTGATAGAAAAGTTAGAAACTGGAGTAAAATTAGAGGTGGGATTAGAAGGAGCTCGGTCTTGGACATGTTGATTTGTGTATGTACAGTATGTGTATATATATATATATATATATATATATATATATATATATATATATATATATATGTATGTGTATATATATATGTGTGTGTGTGTTTACATGTGCATTTATATATGTACATACATATATACACATAAACACATATCTACACATACATTATATATATATAAATATTTTTTATTCAATTTTAATATTTAATAATATGTTTTACTGTGTATTTACTGTAAATATTTTATATTCACACATAGGAGAAAATGTTCTTTTTTGTATTTTTAAAGTGAAGGTCAATTTTGATGAATTAGTGCCCGGTTCAAAAATATATCTTTTAATCCTGATATCCGCTGCAGCGCTTCCTCCACACCTCTACAGTTATGTACAAATATATATACTCAGCTAGGATAAGAATACGCACAAGTATAGGTGTGAGCTCGATTGGTGCACAACCATTTGAGTATTAATGCTGCAACAGTGATACCTTGTTTTATTTTATTTTTTCTCATTCTTTTATTTTTAGCAATCAGTACATTGATTGCAGGTTTGCTGACCCTTAATGATTTTAGACCAAGCTATTGCAATTCTTGCTTTAGTTTATTCTTCTTAATATGCCTAGTAGGTAATATTTGGCAGTTAAAGGGACAGTCTAGGCCAAAATAAACTTTCATGATTCAGATAGAGCATGTAATTTTAAACAATTTTCCAATTTACTTTTATCACCAATTTTGTTTTGTTCTCTTGGTATTCTTAGTTGAAAGCTTAACCTAGGAGGTTCATATGCTAATTTCTTAGACCTTGAAGCCCACCTCTTTCAGATTGCATTTTAACAGTTTTTTTACCACTAGAGGGTGTTAGTTCACATATTTCATATAGATAACACTGTGCTCGTGCACGAGAAGTTATCTGGGAGCAGGCACTGATTGGCTAGACTGCAAGTCTGTCAAAAGAACTGAAAAAAGGGTCAGTTTGCAGTGGCTTAGATACAAGATAATCACAGAGGTAAAAATTATATTAATAAAACTGTGTTGGTTATGCAAAGCTGGGAAATGGGTATTAAAGGGATTATCTATCTTTTAAAACAATAAAAATTCTGGTGTAGACTGTCCCTTTAATGGTGGTCAGTAATATTTCTGTTTACCACCTTGGAATCTAGGAGAAAGTTAATTTTTGCCACAGTGTAGTGCTGTTGGCTTGGACCATATACATTGTATGTGGTGAGACACAAAGTGTGGCACATTGAGTGGTTAGTTGATATGTTAAAGTATTTATTTCTTCAGGTACATCGATACCGGAAGTGAGGTAGTTTCAGTAACTTCCGGTTAACACGCACAATGGAACGCACGATCTGCGCTCCAGAACGATAATAAGTTATCAGTAGCCGGGGTATGTATATAGTAAACATGAGATACATTAGCACTTGTGATATACCCACAATAAACTTGATTACTAGGATGTGATTGCACAATGTGATGGTAGGTAGGGATTCCGTTTCAGGAATAGGAATATACACATGCCTAAAGATAGGGATAAGTATATGTTTATTTTTATTTATGAGTTGCACAGTAAGCATGGGTCAATTTGGTTACATGAGATTACACTACAATAGCAAAATAGGTATTTGGAAATTGTACACACCGGAAGTAAGGTTGAGCTTGTTCACTTCCGGTTTTGGATTGTAATGGAATGCAAGGCTTGCGTTCCAACACGGTAATTTGGCGCCAATGAGTGTTACACAGGTTTGAAATTGGTTGTTCATGTATTATCACTATATAAGTGTGTATTTATCACGAGTTTGTCATGCTGATGAAGGGGATGTTTTCCTCGAAAACATTTCAATAAAATTGTAATTTTGTTCACTAAAAAGACCTGAGAGTGCATTTGCTTGGAGGAATATATATATATGTGTGTGTGTGTGTTTACATGTGCATTTATATATGTTTATGCATACATATATACACATATCTACACATACATTATATATATATATATATATATATATATATATATATATATATATAAATCTTTTTTATTCCATTTTAATATTTAGCTCGGTCTTGGACATGTTGATTTGTGTATGTACAGTATGTGTATATATATATATATATATGTGTGTGTGTGTGTGTGTGTTTACATGTGCATTTATATATGTATATACATACATATATACACATAAACACATATCTACACATACATTATATATATAAATATTTTTTATTCAATATTAATATTTAATAATGAGTTTTACTGTGTATTTACTGTAAATATTTTATATTTACACATAGGAGAAAATTTTCTTTTTTGTATTTTTAAAGTGAAGGTCAATTTTGATGAATTAGTGCCCGGTTTTTAATAATCCTATTAAAAACAAGGGCACTTTATTTCAGCAAAATTGACATTTCACTCGTTTTCTTTAAAAACGTATCTTTCAGTCCTGATAGCCGCTGCAGCGCTTCCTCCGCCCGTCGCAAGCCCTGTTCGTGGGTCCAAAATGACGAATCCGGCTTCCTCCAATCACGGCATTGACTCAGGCCATGATTCCCCCAGGGGAGAAGCCGGATTCGTCATTTCTGATGTATGAAGAGGCTTCCGACAGCCGGGGGAATCGCTGGAGCGGCTGTCAGGATTAAAAGGTACGTTTTTGAAGAAAACAAGTGAAATGCCAACAGATTCCACAGAGCTGTTCATGGGTACAAAGATAAAAAGTACAGTACAATACTATATAAGACATCAGGACAAAATTAAACAAACTAATACAGGGGCAATTGAGTGCCCTGTTTCCATGGGAACTACAATCTAGATGGGTAGGAGGGTAAGAAACAGGAGGTGGGGACTGCAAAGGTGATAATGATGTTAGTGTGGAGTTAGAAGAGGCCAACTATTAGGTAAGTGGAATTCATTTTTTATTGATTTGGTGATAGGCTTCCCTGAACAAAAATGTCTTTAGGGAGTGTTTAAAGGAGAAGAGGTTAGGGGAAAGTCTGACAGCTCGAGGAAGTGCGCTCCAGAGGGTTGGTGTCACATGAGAGAATTCCTGTAGTTTAGCATGGGAGGAGGTGATGGTAGAAGATGCAAGAAGCAGGTCAGCGTTTGATCTTAGGGGCAGGCTGGACTATATTTGTTGATGAGTGAGGACAGGTGGGGGGGCTGAGTTGGTAAGGGCTTTGTAGGTCAAGGTGAGAATTTTGAATTTAATTCTGCTGTGAATGGGGAGCCAGGGAAGGGACTCACAGAGAGGTGCTGCAGATACAGCACTTTGGATTAGTTCTAGCAGAGGCATTTAGGATGGATTGAAGGGGGGAGAGGCGGGAGAGAGGAAGGCCAGTTAGTTGGTTATTACAGTAGTCAAGTCGGGAAATTACTAGGTAGTGGATTAGCTGTTTAGTAGTTTTATCACTCAGAAACGGATGAATTTTGGAGATATTGCATAGGTGGTTGTGACAGGATGAAGAGAGCAATTGGATGTGGGGTATGAAGGACAGATTAGAGTCAAATGTAACTCCTAAGCAGCAGACTTTGGGTGATGGGGAGATAATGGTGTCGCCAACAGTGATAGAAAAGTTAGAAACTGGAGTAGAGGAATTAGAGGGGGGATTAGAAGAAGCTCAGTCTTGGACATGTTGATTTTTAGGTGGTGATAGGCCATCCAGGAAGAAATGCCAATTAAACAGTCGCTGATGTGAGAATTGACAGATGGAGAGAGTGCAGGGGTGGATAGGTGGATCTGAGTATCATCCACATAGAGGTGATAGTTTAAGCCATAGCTACTGATATGTTTACCCCGTGAGGAAGTATAAATAGAGAAAAGTAGAGGACCCAGAACAGAGCTTTGAGGTACTCCAACAGACAGAGGCAATGAGGAGGAGGAGTCACCAGCAAATTAGACAGAAAAAGACCTATGGTAGGTAAGAGTATATCCAGGAGAGGGCAGTGTCACTGACCCCAGGGGTGCTGAGAATCCGTAGGAGAAGGAGATGGTCAACGGTGTTGAAGGCAGCAGCCAGGTTGAGTAGGATAAGTATAGAGTAGTGGCCGTTGTTTTTAGCAGAAAGAAGATCGTTAGTAACCTTGGTGAGGGCAGTCTCAGTTGAGTGTTGGGGACAGAAGCCAGATTGCAGGGGGTCAAGCAATGAGTTGGAGGACAGGAAGTTGGTTAGGCGATAAAAAACTAGTTTTTCCAGTACTTTTGAAGCTAGCGGAAGCAGTGATATGGGGCGGTAGTTTGCAGGAGAATTGGGGTCGAGGGAGGGTTTTTTGAGGATGGGGGTGACCTTTGCGTGTTTGAAGGAAGATGGGAATGAACCGGTAGTAAGGGATAGGTTAAATATGTGAGTAAGAGCTGCATTGAGGGTAGAAGACAGAAAAGGTATTAGATGTGAAGGGATACGGTTAAGTGGGCAGGTAGTGAGGAAGACAATAGGGAACTCACTTCATTCTCAGTGGTTTTGGGGAAAGTGCAGAGAGTGGTGGAGGGGTTGATTGGAGGGCGGAGATGGAAGGTTGCAGTCTTGTGTTAGGATATTACTTTGGACGGTAATTGTTTTGTTGAAAAAGTAGTTTGCCAGGTCTTGAGCACTAAAAGCAGAAGAAGGGGGTGGTGCAGGTGGATAGAGATTTGAAAATAGAGAACGTTTAGGGTTTGAGGAGAGAGTTGATATAAGAGAAGAGAAGTAAGTTTGGCTAAGTGAAGGGCAGAGGAGTAAGAATAAAGAATGAACTTATAGTGGAGAAAATCTGGTTCAAAGTGTGATTTCCTCCAGAAACAGGGCTGGAGCTGGGGTTTTGCGTATCTGTGGAGGAGAAAGGGTGTCAAGTGCAGAGGAGAGTGTAGTGTTATAGTGGGTTGTAGCAAGGTCAGGGCAGGATATTGTGGAAGTGTAGGGGATGCGCTTTTGAATAAGGTCAGAGAGGATCCACATTGTGCAGATTTCTACAGGTGCGGGGGCAAGGGGGAGAAGTAGGTTTAGCTTGTACATTAAGATGACAGGTGAGCAGATGGTGGTCTGAGATTGGAAATGGGCGATAGGTGACAGAGAGAGAGCAGAGGTAGGAGAATATCAGATCGATAGAGTGACCATCACAGTGAATAGGAAATAGGGTAGATTGTGAGAGTCCAAAGGAGTTTGTGAGTGAGAGAAGTTTAGAGGCAGTAGGGGCAGATGGGTTATCAATGGGGATGTTGAAGTCCCCTAGGATTAAAGCCTGTGTATTTGTAGAGAGAAAGTGAGAAAAGCCAGGTAACAAAGTTGTCAAGGAATTGAGAGGTTGGTCCAGGGGGCGATAGATAACTGCCACTCTGAGGGAGAGGGGGGAGAACAGGCGGATGCAGTGGACTTCAAAGGAGGAGAAGGAGAGAAATGGATGAGGATGCAGGTGCTGATGGGAGCAGGAGGGAAATAGTAAGATTCCAATGCCGCCACCATGTCTCTCACCTGGCCTAGGTGTGTGGCTAAAGTGGAGACCACCGTGTGTGAAAGCAGCAATGGAAGCAGTTTCAGAAGAAGATAGCCAGGTTTCAGTAATTGCTAGAAGATTGAAAGCGTTATAAACAAACAGGTTGTGAAAAGTTGTAAGTTTGTTACAGTCAGAGTGAGCATTCCAGAAAGCACAAGATAAGAAAGGGGATAAGCACTGTGGGTTAATGGAGGTGAGATTACTAGGATTGCATGACATAGAGTTTGTATTGTGGGAGACTGAGCAAGAAATGTAAAGGTTTGGTGATTGCTGCAGGGCCTGAGTTAGGAGAGATGTCACCAGCAGCAAGCAGTAGTAGGAGTGTGAGTGACAGAAGGTGAGAGTGAGAATTGTAGGAAAAGTTGTGATTAGACACAGGAGAGTTAGATGGGGAAGTAATTTTAAGGAGACAGAGTAGTTGATGAGAAGAAACCATAGGGGATGAGAGAAGGAAGGATGAAATAAGGATAGTGTGTGGGTTGTTGTTATTGTTATAGGGACATGCAGTGAGTTTTAGGAGAAGGGCAGACAGAAATAGCAGAAAAGACATAGAGAGCATTGTGCAGGTGTATAGTTAGTAAAGATTACCTGTTAGTGGGGTCTGCAGTTTCCCCCTTTAGTTCTTAACTCTGCCACTTGTAACACAGGGCCACTTTGAAGCACAGGGCACACATAGCCAAGTCTCAGATAGCCTGTGCTCATCTTTATATAGCAGTAAGATTTGTAATGATTTGATTCAAGGCAGCTGTTTACAAGCAGACTAGTTAGCTAGACTGGAGTTACACACACTTGCAAATTAGATTGGTGGTGGGGGGGACAAATGGCTAGGGATGCACACAGAAATTGTATTGCAAACAGATTAAAGGGAGGTGGAAATGCAGCCAGGCAGATAAAGGGAGCAGAAGAGATATATAAATTTATATATATATATATATATTTCTATACCTGTACACATATTTAAAACTAAAAAGAACATTTTCTTCTATGTGAAGAACATTGGAATGTAAAATATGAATAGTTCACGTCAGGTTGAGCGCAATTGGCCTAATGCGATGTCGGGTTAGTGCACGAGGAATAATGGTTAAGTTTTTTTCAGCAGTGCGCTCCATTAAATTGTATGCAGAGAAGTTAGTGTAGTCGTAATATCCGAAGTCCTTAAATCAATGTCAGCTTTTGCTCGCACACAAACCATTTACTTTGAACTTGTAATTCACGCCACTTGAGGGAGTTAAAAGCTTACTTCCAGCAGAGTTTGCACTTGAGCAACAGTGCTAAATAGCGCGCCACATGTAATCTGGCTTAATATCCCTAATATGTTTTATCTCCATTTATAACCTAGGTCATAGTGTTTAAGACACACACACACTTCTGAGCCTACTTCAGTATGCTCTTATGGAAGGAGCTAAGTTTTAACAATGGATACTAGGGGAAAAGGAATATTTGATTAAATCATTTTTAAAGGAAAAAAAATTGTTTTTAAAAAAATAAACTCTTTGATACATGAAAGTTTAATTTTGATTATCACTTCCTTTAATATATAGTTTTGAAACCATTTTTATATTTTTCTCACTAGTAATGTGTAGCACAAAAATGCAGAAAAATAATGAATCACACAAGGTGTCTTTGGGATCCCAGTACAGCAGGCATGTGGTGTGTGCGCGTGCTAGTATTGTGGTGCAGTGCGCACTTAAAAGCTGAACACATTTAAGCCTACATATGCCTATGGTGTATCCAGTTCTACAAAATGCAAGTCAAGCATGCTCACATAGAACACCCGCACAGTTCCATTTATAAAATCAAGCAGAAATGTTCATGCATTGATAAATACCTAAATAATAATTGTGCTGGTCCTTTTAGTGCATGAACTCCTCAAAATATAATAATAATAATAATAGTAAAATATATTAGAAAAACAAAAAACAGTTGCAACTCTATATCCTGAGAAGGAATTGACAATTATATATTAATAAATATACAGAACCCCACTAATGCATAATCTATGAAATGTTAACTGGCTCCAAATTAAATTATACTTTGCTTTCTCCGGCTCATTAAATTATTTTGTTTGTCCCCGTGTTTTGATTGGTGGTGAGTAACCAGGAGATGCCCAGGTATTCCAGTAGCCGGTGTTTTCTTTGAACGTGGGGTTAAACTGTACAATCTTATGGGTTGCTTTTGCCTTAACTGCTTAGCTGTCCCATCATTTTTAGCAGCATCTGGTTTTCATCTTTTAACGTTTTGTTTTCATCTTCGGCTATTTGTAGCTTCTGTGATGGAAGAGAACATCAATGATGAAATAGGTAAAAATATCCTAAGGGAGACTACACAGTTATTGCCATTCTCACCTAATAATAAACTAATAACCAATAAACTAAGTTCTCCAAACTAAACACTCATTCAATGGGGGGTTCTAAACTATAAAACTTGGGGTGCAATAAGTTGACCCTACCTTGCAAATGAATGGTAGCTTGTAATTCTAAAACGTGGTGGCTACCGTAATAGATAGGGTGCATAGAACCTCCATAGAATCTACACTGATGTGCCCAACTGCCCATTGTTACCCATGGTATGCTAACCCAAGTGCTATGTGTTAAATGCATGAAGGCTGCTGGCAACAAACACCCCCACAGCTGGGCTCACCCCTGCCACTGCCTGTCTGACTGCTCTATCATTTTTTCACCAGATATCATGGCTGCATGATTTAGTTTCCATTTGCATTCTCTTAAGTCGATGGCAAAACTACAAATATCACTATGCTGCATGACCAAGGAGAAAGGCTACAAGATGTTGGGAAATGCTATAAGAACCCAATCATGAGAGGTTAACTGGACTGGGGACAGAATCTAGGGTCTGGGGCACTTCATACATTGGCATCAAAACACAATAAAAATGAATCTCTGATAAGGAACCCCCTAAGATGAGTACCCTGATTCCACCTAACAAATAATAGCCACACATAGATATGAGGATAACAGAAGGTCAGTAGTCTAAATTAAGGGCTGACAGAAATTTGCAAGGCCAGGGGACTGGGTGAGGGCTGACAGAGAGGCTGAAATGCCACGGGACCGATGTGAGGTCTGAAAAAGAGACTGCAAGCCAAGGGGACTGATGTGAGGGCTGACAGAGAGGCTGCAAGGCCAGGGGTCTAGGGTTGCCACCTCAGCCATGTTTTCCTGGACACTTATGAGTTACACATGCTGCAGGGTGTGCAGGGAGGAGCATGTATTGTGTTTCTGGACAGCACTATTCATATTCCTCCCTGCACACCCTGCAGCATGTGTAACTTATAAGTGTTCTGTATTTTAAGGGACAGGTGGCAACCCTACAGGGGTCTGATGTGAGGTCTAACAGAGCAGCTGCAAGGCCAGGGGTCTGATGTGAGGGCTGACAGAGAGGCTGAAATGCCAGGGGACTGATGTGAGGGCTGAAAAAGAGACTGCAAGGCAAGGGGACTGATGTGAGGGCTGACAGAGAGGCTGCAAGGCCAGGGGTCTGATGTGAGGGCTAACAGAGAGGCTGCAAGGCAAGGGGACTGATGTGAGGGCTGACAGAGAGACTGTAAGGACAGGGGACTGATGTGAGGTCTGACAGAGAGGCAGCAAGGCCAGGGAAATGATGTGAAGGCTCACAGAGACATTGCAATGCCAGGGAACTGATGTGAGGTCTGACAGAGAGGCTGCAAGGCCAGGGGACTGATGTGAAGTCTTACAGAGAGGTTGCAAGGCCAAGGGTCTGATGTGAAGTCTTACAGAGAGGTTGCAAGGCCAGGGGACTGATGTGAAGTCTTACAGAGAGGTTGCAAGGCCAGGGGACTGATGTGAGGTCTTACATAGAGGTTGCAAGGCCAGGGAACTGATGTGAGGTCTTACATAGAGGTTGCAAGGCCAGGGGACTGATGTAAGGGCTGAAAGAGAGGCTGTAAGGCCAGGGGACTGATGTGAGGGCTGACAGAGAGGCTGTAAGGCCAGGGGTCTGATGTGAGGGCTGACAGAAAGGCTGCAAGGCCAGGGAACTGATGTGAGGGCTGACAGAGAGGCTGTAAGGCCAGGGGTCTGATGTGAGGGCTGACAGAGAGGCTGCAAGGCCAGGAGACTGATGTGAGGTCTTACAGAGAGGCTACAAGGCCAGGGAACTGATGTGAGGGCTGACAGAGAGGTTGCAAGGCCAGGGGTCTGATGTGAGGGCTGAAAGAGAGGCTGCAAGGCCAGGGGTCTGATGTGAGGGCTGAAAGAGAGGCTGTAAGGCCAGGGGTCTGATGTGAGGACTGACAGAGAGGCTGCAAGGCCAGGGGTCTGATGTGAGGGCTGAAAGAGAGGCTGTAAGGCCAGGGGTCTGATGTGAGGGCTGACAGAGAGGCTGCAAGGCCAGAGAACTGATGTGAGGGCTGACAGAGAGGCTGCAAGGCCAGGGGGCTGATGTGAGGTCTGACAGAGAGGCTGTAAGGCCAGGGGTCTGATGTGAGGTCTGACAGAGAGGCTGCAAGGCCAGAGAACTGATGTGAGGGCTGACAGAGAGGCTGCAAGGCCAGGGAACTGATGTGAGGTCTGACATAGAGGCTGTAAGGCCAGGGGTCTGATGTGAGGGCTGAAATAGAGGCTGCAAGGCCAGGGAACTGATGTGAGGTCTGACAGAGAGGCTGCAAGGCCAGGGGACTGATGTGAGGGCTGAAAGAGAGGCTGTAAGGCCAGGGGACTTATGTGAGGTCTGACAGAGAGGCTGCAAGGCAAGGAGACTGATGTGAGGTCTGACAGAGAGGCTGCAAGGCCAGGGGAATGATGTGAGGTCTGACAGAGAGGCTGCAAGACCAGGGGACTGATGTGAGGTCTGACAGAGAGGCTGCAAGGCCAGGGGACTGATGTGAGGTCTGACAGAGAGGCTGCAAGGCCAGGGAACTGATGTGAGGTCTGACATAGAGGCTGCAAGACCAGGGGACTGATGTGAGGTCTGACAGAGAGGCTGCAAGACCAGGGGACTGATGTGAGGTCTGACATAGAGGCTGCAAGACCAGGGGTCTGATGTGAGGGCTGACAGAGAGGCTGTAATGCCAGGGGACTGATGTGAGGGCTGAAAAAGAGACTGCAAGGCAAGGGGACTGATGTGAAGGCTGACAGAGAGGCTGCAAGGCAGGGGGTCTGATGTGAGGTCTGACAGAGAGACTGTAAGGACAGGGGAATTATGTGAGGGCTGATAGAGAGGCTGCAAGGCAAGGGGACTGATGTGAGGTCTGACAGAGAGGCAGCAAGGCCAGGGAACTGATGTGAAGGCTGACAGAGACATTGCAAGGCCAGGGAACTGATGTGAGGTCTGACAGAGAGGCTGCAAGGCCAGGGGACTGATGTGAAGTCTTACAGAGAGGTTGCAAGGCTAGGGGACTGATGTGAAGTCTTACAGAGAGGTTGCAAGGCCAGGGGACTGATGTGAAGTCTTACAGAGAGGTTGCAATGCCAGGGGACTGATGTGAAGTCTTACAGAGAGGTTGCAAGGCCAGGGGACTGATGTGAAGTCTTACAGAGAGGTTGCAAGGCCAGGGGACTGATGTGAGGTCTTACATAGAGGTTGCAAGGCCAGGGAACTGATGTGAGGTCTTACATAGAGGTTGCAAGGCCAGGGGAATGATGTAAGGGCTGAAAGAGAGGCTGTAAGGCCAGGGGACTGATGTGAGGGCTGGCAGAGAGGCTGTAAGGCCAGGGGTCTTATGTGAGGGCTGACAGAAAGGCTGCAAGGCCAGGGAACTGATGTGAGGGCTGACAGAGAGGTTGCAAGGCCAGGGAACTGATGTGAGGGCTGACAGAGAGGTTGCAAGGCCAGGGAACTGATGTGAGGGCTGACAGAGAGGCTGCAAGGCCAGGAGACTGATGTGAGGGCTGACAGAGAGGTTGCAAGGCCAGGGAACTGATGTGAGGACTGACAGAGAGGCTGCAAGGCCAGGGAACTGATGTGAGGGCTGACAGAGAGGTTGCAAGGCCAGGAGACTGATGTGAGGGCTGACAGAGAGGTTGCAAGGCCAGGGAACTGATGTGAGGGCTGACAGAGAGGCTGCAAGGCCAGGAGACTGATGTGAGGGCTGACAGAGAGGTTGCAAGGCCAGGGAACTGATGTGAGGGCTGACAGAGAGGCTGCAAGGCCAGGGAACTGATGTGAGGGCTGACAGAGAGGCTGCAAGGCCAGGAGACTGATGTGAGGTCTTACAGAGAGGCTACAAGGCCAGGGAACTGATGTGAGGGCTGACAGAGAGGTTGCAAGGCCAGGGGTCTGATGTGAGGTCTGACATAGAGGCTGCAAGGCCAGGGGACTGATGTGAGGTCTGACATAGAGGCTGTAAGGCCAGGGGTCTGATGTGAGGGCTGAAAGAGAGGCTGCAAGGCCAGGGTTCTGATGTGAGGGCTGACAGAGGCTGCAAGGCCAGGGGTCTGATGTGAGGGCTGAAAGAGAGGCTGCAAGGCCAGGGGTCTGATGTGAGGGCTGAAAGAGAGGCTGTAAGGCCAGGGGTCTGATGTGAGGGCTGACAGAGAGGCTGCAAGGCCAGGGGTCTGATGTGAGGGCTGAAAGAGAGGCTGTAAGGCCAGGGGTCTGATGTGAGGGCTGACAGAGAGGCTGCAAGGCCAGAGAACTGATGTGAGGGCTGACAGAGAGGCTGCAAGGCCAGGGGGCTGATGTGAGGTCTGACAGAGAGGCTGTAAGGCCAGGGGTCTGATGTGAGGTCTGACAGAGAGGCTGCAAGGCCAGAGAACTGATGTGAGGGCTGACAGAGAGGCTGCAAGGCCAGGGAACTGATGTGAGGTCTGACATAGAGGCTGTAAGGCCAGGGGTCTGATGTGAGGGCTGAAAGAGAGGCTGCAAGGCCAGGGAACTGATGTGAGGTCTGACAGAGAGGCTGCAAGGCCAGGGGACTGATGTGAGGGCTGAAAGAGAGGCTGTAAGGCCAGGGGACTTATGTGAGGTCTGAAATAGAGGCTGCAAGGCCAGGGGACTGATGTGAGGTCTGACATAGAGGCTGTAAGGCCAGGGGTCTGATGTGAGGGCTGAAAGAGAGGCTGCAAGGCCAGGGGTCTGATATGAGGGCTGAAAGAGAGGCTGTAAGGCCAGGGGTCTGATGTGAGGGCTGACAGAGGCTGCAAGGCCAGGGAACTGATGTGAGGGCTGACAGAGGCTGCAAGGCCAGGGGTCTGATGTGAGGTCTGACATAGAGGCTGCAAGGCCAGGGGTCTGATGTGAGGACTGACAGAGGCTGCAAGGCCAGGGGTCTGATGTGAGGTCTGACATAGAGGCTGTAAGGCCAGGGGTCTGATGTGAGGGCTGAAAGAGAGGCTGCAAGGCCAGGGTTCTGATGTGAGGGCTTACAGAGGCTGCAAGGCCAGGGGTCTGATGTGAGGGCTGAAAGAGAGACTGCAAGGCCAGGGGTCTGATGTGAGGGCTGAAAGAGAGGCTGTAAGGCCAGGGGTCTGATGTGAGGGCTGACAGAGAGGCTGCAAGGCCAGGGGTCTGATGTGAGGGCTGAAAGAGAGGCTGTAAGGCCAGGGGTCTGATGTGAGGGCTGACAGAGAGGCTGCAAGGCCAGAGAACTGATGTGAGGTCTGACAGAGAGGCTGTAAGGCCAGGGGTCTGATGTGAGGTCTGACAGAGAGGCTGCAAGGCCAGAGAACTGATGTGAGGGCTGACAGAGAGGCTGCAAGGCCAGGGAACTGATGTGAGGTCTGACATAGAGGCTGTAAGGCCAGGGGTCTGATGTGAGGGCTGAAAGAGAGGCTGCAAGGCCAGGGAACTGATGTGAGGTCTGACAGAGAGGCTGCAAGGCCAGGGGACTGATGTGAGGGCTGAAAGAGAGGCTGTAAGGCCAGGGGACTTATGTGAGGTCTGACAGAGAGGCTGCAAGGCAAGGAGACTGATGTGAGGTCTGACAGAGAGGCTGCAAGGCCAGGGGAATGATTTGAGGTCTGACAGAGAGGCTGCAAGACCAGGGGACTGATGTGAGGTCTGACAGAGAGGCTGCAAGGCCAGGGGACTGATGTGAGGTCTGACAGAGAGGCTGCAAGGCCAGGGAACTGATGTGAGGTCTGACATAGAGGCTGCAAGGCCAGGGGAATGATTTGAGGTCTGACAGAGAGGCTGCAAGACCAGGGGACTGATGTGAGGTCTGACAGAGAGGCTGCAAGGCCAGGGGACTGATGTGAGGTCTGACAGAGAGGCTGCAAGGCCAGGGAACTGATGTGAGGTCTGACATAGAGGCTGCAAGACCAGGGGACTGATGTGAGGTCTGACAGAGAGGCTGCAAGACCAGGGAACTGATGTGAGGTCTGACATAGAGGCTGCAAGACCAGGGGTCTGATGTGAGGGCTGACAGAGAGGCTGTAATGCCAGGGGACTGATGTGAGGGCTGAAAAAGAGACTGCAAGGCAAGGGGACTGATGTGAAGGCTGACAGAGAGGCTGCAAGGCAGGGGGTCTGATGTGAGGTCTGACAGAGAGACTGTAAGGACAGGGGAATTATGTGAGGGCTGATAGAGAGGCTGCAAGGCAAGGGGACTGATGTGAGGTCTGACAGAGAGGCAGCAAGGCCAGGGAACTGATGTGAAGGCTGACAGAGACATTGCAAGGCCAGGGAACTGATGTGAGGTCTGACAGAGAGGCTGCAAGGCCAGGGGACTGATGTGAAGTCTTACAGAGAGGTTGCAAGGCTAGGGGACTGATGTGAAGTCTTACAGAGAGGTTGCAAGGCCAGGGGACTGATGTGAAGTCTTACAGAGAGGTTGCAAGGCCAGGGGACTGATGTGAAGTCTTACAGAGAGGTTGCAAGGCCAGGGGACTGATGTGAAGTCTTACAGAGAGGTTGCAAGGCCAGGGGACTGATGTGAGGTCTTACATAGAGGTTGCAAGGCCAGGGAACTGATGTGAGGTCTTACATAGAGGTTGCAAGGCCAGGGGAATGATGTAAGGGCTGAAAGAGAGGCTGTAAGGCCAGGGGACTGATGTGAGGGCTGGCAGAGAGGCTGTAAGGCCAGGGGTCTTATGTGAGGGCTGACAGAAAGGCTGCAAGGCCAGGGAACTGATGTGAGGGCTGACAGAGAGGTTGCAAGGCCAGGGAACTGATGTGAGGGCTGACAGAGAGGTTGCAAGGCCAGGGAACTGATGTGAGGGCTGACAGAGAGGCTGCAAGGCCAGGGAACTGATGTGAGGGCTGACAGAGAGGTTGCAAGGCCAGGGAACTGATGTGAGGGCTGACAGAGAGGCTGCAAGGCCAGGGAACTGATGTGAGGGCTGACAGAGAGGTTGCAAGGCCAGGAGACTGATGTGAGGGCTGACAGAGAGGTTGCAAGGCCAGGGAACTGATGTGAGGGCTGACAGAGAGGCTGCGAGGCCAGGAGACTGATGTGAGGGCTGACAGAGAGGTTGCAAGGCCAGGGAACTGATGTGAGGGCTGACAGAGAGGCTGCAAGGCCAGGGAACTGATGTGAGGGCTGACAGAGAGGCTGCAAGGCCAGGAGACTGATGTGAGGTCTTACAGAGAGGCTACAAGGCCAGGGAACTGATGTGAGGGCTGACAGAGAGGTTGCAAGGCCAGGGGTCTGATGTGAGGTCTGACATAGAGGCTGCAAGGCCAGGGGACTGATGTGAGGTCTGACATAGAGGCTGTAAGGCCAGGGTCTGATGTGAGGGCTGAAAGAGAGGCTGCAAGGCCAGGGGTCTGATATGAGGGCTGAAAGAGAGGCTGTAAGGCCAGGGGTCTGATGTGAGGGCTGACAGAGGCTGCAAGGCCAGGGAACTGATGTGAGGGCTGACAGAGGCTGCAAGGCCAGAGGTCTGATGTGAGGTCTGACATAGAGGCTGCAAGGCCAGGGGTCTGATGTGAGGACTGACAGAGGCTGCAAGGCCAGGGGTCTGATGTGAGGTCTAACATAGAGGCTGTAAGGCCAGGGGTCTGATGTGAGGGCTGAAAGAGAGGCTGCAAGGCCAGGGTTCTGATGTGAGGGCTGACAGAGGCTGCAAGGCCAGGGGTCTGATGTGAGGGCTGAAAGAGAGGCTGTAAGGCCAGGGGTCTGATGTGAGGGCTGAAAGAGAGGCTGTAAGGCCAGGGGTCTGATGTGAGGGCTGAAAGAGAGGCTGTAAGGCCAGGGGTCTGATGTGAGGGCTGACAGAGAGGCTGTAAGGCCAGGGGACTGATGTGAGGGCTGACAGAGAGGTTGCAAGGCCAGGGGTCTAATGTGAGGGCTGACAGAGAGGCTGTAAGGCCAGAGAACTGATGTGAGGGCTGACAGAGAGGCTGTAAGGCCAGGGAACTGATGTGAGGGCTGAAAGAGAGGCTGTAAGGCCAGGGGACTGATGTGAGGGCTGACAGAGAGGCTGTAAGGCCAGGGAACTGATGTGAGGGCTGACAGAGAGGCTGTAAGGCCAGGGGACTGATGTGAGGGCTGACAGAGAGGTTGCAAGGCCAGGGGTCTAATGTGAGGGCTGACAGAGAGGCTGTAAGGCCAGAGAACTGATGTGAGGGCTGACAGAGAGGCTGTAAGGCCAGGGAACTGATGTGAGGGCTGAAAGAGAGGCTGTAAGGCCAGGGGACTGATGTGAGGGCTGACAGAGAGGCTGTAAGGCCAGGGAACTGATGTGAGGGCTGAAAGAGAGGCTGTAAGGCCAGGGGACTGATGTGAGAGCTGACAGAGAGGCTGTAAGGCCAGGTCTGTTTTGTGTATCCAGATATGTTCTGTGCACCAGCATTTAAAACAATGTATCTGCTTAGAGAGCCAGTGAAGCCTGTAAGGCCAGGGGACTGATGTGAGGGCTGACAGAGAGGTTGCAAGGCCAGGGGTCTAATGTGAGGGCTGACAGAGAGGCTGTAAGGCCAGAGAACTGATGTGAGGGCTGACAGAGAGGCTGTAAGGCCAGGGAACTGATGTGAGGGCTGAAAGAGAGGCTGTAAGGCCAGGGGACTGATGTGAGGGCTGACAGAGAGGCTGTAAGGCCAGAGAACTGATGTGAGGGCTGACAGAGAGGCTGTAAGGCCAGGGAACTGATGTGAGGGCTGAAAGAGAGGCTGTAAGGCCAGGGGTCTGATGTGAGGTCTGACATAGAGGCTGTAAGGCCAGGGGTCTGATGTGAGGACTGAAAGAGAGGCTGCAAGGCCAGGGTTCTGATGTGAGGGCTTACAGAGGCTGCAAGGCCAGGGTTCTGATGTGAGGGCTGACAGAGGCTGCAAGGCCAGGGGACTGATGTGAGGGCTGAAAGAGAGGCTGTAAGGCCAGGGGACTGATGTGAGGGCTGAAAGAGAGGCTGTAAGGCCAGGGAACTGATGTGAGGGCTGAAAGAGAGGCTGTAAGGCCAGGGGACTGATGTGAGGGCTGACAGAGAGGCTGTAAGGCCAGGTCTGTTTTGTGTATCCAGATATGTTCTGTGCACCAGCATTTAAAACAATGTATCTGCTTAGAGAGCCAGTGAAGTATCACGTAAATTGTGTCATTGCTAAGATTATACAAAGCATGACTGGCTCTCTGAGCAGACATAAGATATGCTCCATGTACAGTAAAAGCTCTTACTGAAAAAAATAGCTTTTACTGTAAGCATTTGCTTTTTAACACCAGCATTTTGCACAAATCATTCTAGTCATACAGGGCACCAGACATTATACACTGACCTGTGTAAGATTATTCATGTCCTTCTGGAGCTGCAATACTGTTTGTTCTTTATCACTCAGCTCAGTGCTCAGTTTGTGGTTGTCTTGTTGCTTTACTTCAACTGCCTATTTAATGAATAAAATCAGTCTATAAACAATGTATGAAAAGCAGAGATGCAAACACATAGGAGAAAAAAATTCACTGGCTGCAGAAAGGCTGCAAGGCCAGGGCTCTAATGTGAGGGCTGACAGGCGTATATATATATATATACACACACACACATATATATATACACACACACATACACATACATACACATACACAGTATATATATATATATATATATATACACACACACACACACACATATATATATATATATACACACACACATACACATACATATATATATATAAACACACACACACACATATATATATATATACACACACATACATACACATACACAGTACAGGGAGTGCAGAATTATTAGGCAAGTTCTATTTTTGAGGATTAATTTTATTATTGAACATCAACCATGTTCTCAATGAACCCAAAAATCTCATTAATATCAAAGCTGAATAGTTTTGGAAGTAGTTTTTAATTTGTTTTTAGTTATAGCTATTTTAGGGGGATATCTGTGTGTGCAGGTGAC